>NW_026780961.1:300000-578185 GCF_030144855.1 Hypanus sabinus
CTAACAGATTCTGTAGAAACCAAAGGAGCAAAGGAATTGACAAATTTTGATATTAACTGTTTGGAGTCTGCAGGGTGTAAGAGGTTTTCAAGAAAAGGATGGGTGGTCTGAATAGGCTCGAAGTGTGGGCGCTTGTTCTTACCGTAGTGTCTAACTACGGATTTAGCGGGAAAAATGTGAATTTTAAAGATTGAAATTAGTGCTTAATTGTATGAATGATGCAACTTGGCTATCGATGTACAGATCTACGAAAGTTTTGCTACCCCTCTCTCTCCAGACTGCAAACACCCCATATAATTGTCCAGGCTTAAATGAGTGATAGTGACAATTGGGAGCATGCATGGAAACACTTGGAATTTGGTGAGCCACTTTTATTTGATTTAATAGTCATAAATAATTCTTTAAGCTAAAGTTTTGTTCGATTAGCTTAACTGTTGAGGCATAGGTTGAAAACAGAATAGCAGGAAGTGAAGAATATTTAACGACATAGGCTTCCAGCTGTAGCCATGGAAGTTTTTCTTCGATCTCAGCACCTCCACATTTCCAATATGTAAGAACCCTGGAGTTCGCTGCCCAATAGTAATGTTTGAAAATTGGCAGACCAAAACCGCCCTTCTTAAGAGGGTTGTGAAGGTGAACCTTAGCTATCCTGTGTGATTTATAGCCCCACAAAAAAGGGCAATATGACAGTCAAGTTTCGTAAATAAAATGCATTTAAGTATATAGGCAGGTTTTGAAAAATATATAGAAACCTCGGTAGGCTCACCATTTTGAACGCATTTACCCGTCCAATCATGGATACGGGCAGTGTCCTCCAGGACTCGATATTTGTTCTCACTTTTTGTAAGGATTCTGTAAAGTTAAATTTGAAAAGATGCTTTGGGTTCTTATTCAGTTTTATCCCCAAATAGGTGAAACAGTACTTCTCTACTCTAAAAAGGTTTTTTTTTTCAGAAGTCTTCTGCAAACTGATCCACTAAGGGCATAAATTCGCTCTTTCCCAATTTATAGTATAGCCAGAAATACTCCAGAAAGAATTTATATACTCTAGTAGGAGGGGATCGGCTAGACAAATAAGGAGGTTGTCCGCGTCAGGGTCACACGGGTCTCAATATTGCCCAACTTAATATCTTTAATGTGCGAGTGGCCCCTAATGCCAATCGCCTGGGGCTCCAGCGCTATGTTGAACAGCGGCGGGCGGGGGGGTGGGAGGTGGGAAGACAATGGGTCCCCTTGGCGAGCACAACATTGCAGAGAGATCGGATTGGATTTATACCCATTGGTGAGAATGGAAGATTTTGGATTAGTGTATAATATTTTAACCCGTTCTACATAAGCGTCGCCGAATCCAAACTTCATGAGTGTTGTAATTAGAGAGGTCCACTCTATTATATCCAATGCCTTGTGGCATCTAGGGACAGTATAGCAGCTCTATCAACTTTCCCATAATCGACGTACAAAATATTGAGAATTTGGCGGACATTACAAAAGGAGTACCACCCCGGGATATATCCCGTTTGTTCCGGGTGATTGACATTTGCTATATGCTTGCCGAGCTCACTAACTCTTTTGTAATTACTTTCGTCATAATTTAGTTGTGCAATGGGCCTATAACCTCCAGGATCCGTTTTACTTTTTTTAATAAAACACAGATATTTGCTTCACTGAGAGAGGGTGGGAGCCTCTCTCAGTTTTTAAAGGTATCCCGAACCATTCTCAGCAAAATCGGTGTGCGGACATCTCGGAACGCTTTGTAGAACTCTGGCCCGATCCCGTCCGGTCCATCTGCCTTACCGGCGGGAAATGCTTCGACGGCATCCTATAACTCAGATAGCGAAAAATCCAAATCCAAATTCTCCCTGAAAGCCGCATCTAATTGTGGGAAGTAAAGAAGATCAAAGAACTTATCAAAATCTTCCTGTGTAGCTGTTCATTTGGAGGTGTAAATTTCTGAATAGAACTCACTAAATCGTTTCCTAACGTCCTTTCAGATCGTAAGCAACAAGCCAGATTTGGATTTTATTTTGTAACAGGCTCGTTTTGCTTGTTCTCCTTTTCACTGCCATGCCAATAGCTTCTGTAGTTTTTCACCCAACTCAAAATGTCGCTGTTTATGTTTAAGCAGTATGTTGGCAATTTGTTCCCATACAATGGAGTTGTATTCATATTTTAATTTGAGAATGTTATTATACTCTGATTGGAGCAGATTAAGCCTGTTCAATCGCTAATAATTATTTCTCAATCACTTCAAATCTACCTTGCTTAGCCCTTTTCAGTGCTGCTTCATAAGAATTAATTTGGCCTCTGATGTACACTTGAAGTGTTTCCCAGATTGCGGAGTCATTCAGCTCGCCGTTGCCGTTAGTCTCAAGGTACTGCAAGATGGGCATCGAAATATATTCTCTAAATGCCTGATCCTTGAGCAAAAATGGATCAAAGCGGCAGTTATATGCTCGCTTAGGGACGGACGATTGAGATTGACAGGACTATGGTCAGATATTAATATGCTGTGATATTTGGTGTGGTCAATATTAGAGATTAATCTAGAGTCAACTAAAAATAATCGATCCCTGTATGAGATTTGTGTACTTGAGAATAAAAAGAATAATCACGGTCAGAAAGGTGTTGTAGTCTCCAAATATCCACCACCTTCTTGGACTTCATCAAATTGTTAAGGGTTTGCATAACAAGAATATTGGGTGGGTAGGGGGACAGAGGAAAGACTATCTAAATACGTGTTCAGGTAGCAATTAGATTCAATCTATATATGGCTTGAATCACTGTCTGGGATCAAGTCAAACAGCTTACGGAAAAAAAAAATATCTGGATCATCCGAGTTCGGACTGTAATCGTTTACCAGTAATGGGAAGTGAATTAATATGTCCAGTTAAAATTATAAATCTGCCATTGGATCTCTTGTGGATGAGTGAAAAACGAAAAGGCACAGTCTAACGGAAGAGAATGGCGACGCCTTTGGAAGTGAAAAGTGCCTGGGAGACCTGTGAAATCCAATTAGCCCTGAGTTTCCTATGCTGATTGGCTTTAACGTGAGTTTCTTCGAAGAATATAATGTCCGATTTCAGTGACCTCAAATGTGTGAAAAGGTTTCCTCGCTTTATTGGTTGACCTAAACCGCGCACATTCCAAGAGAGCGGGGATATGGAGTCGAGAGTATTATTCATTTGTGGTACCTTTTGCATTATAATGAAATGCAAACTTAACATTCAGCCTGGCAGCCAGCAAAAAACAACAAAAAAATAACATGAACAGTTAACAAATATCTCAACAGAACCCCCAGCCATTGCTTCCCTAAACGAAACAGAGTTACCCTCATCCTAATCTGGGACCACCGGACAAAAGCGGAGAAAACACCTCCAACTAACAGTCCCTCATTAGCACACATATTAAAGAACAAATTGAGGATAGGATGAAGAGCTGTCATAATTAAAGACATTTCCAACATCTACAGTGATGAAATGCGTTGAGAGGTTTGTCATGACTAGTTTGAACTCCTGTCTCAGCAAGGACCTGAATCCACTACAGTTTACCTATCACCAAAACAGGTCAAAGGCAGATGCAATCTCAATGGCGCTTTACATGGCCTTAAACCACCTGGACAATACCAGTTGCTGTTAATCGACTGTAGCTCAACATTTAATAGCATAATTCCCACAATTTTGATTGAGAAGTTGCAGTGCCTGTGCATCTGCAC
Organism: Hypanus sabinus; assembly: GCF_030144855.1. Lineage (NCBI taxonomy): Eukaryota > Metazoa > Chordata > Chondrichthyes > Myliobatiformes > Dasyatidae > Hypanus > Hypanus sabinus. Next base: position 303,713 of record NW_026780961.1, read on the forward strand.
CTGCCTCTGCAATTGGATCCTCAACGTCCTAACATGAAGACCACAGTCTCTGTGGAATGGTGATAACATCTCCTCCTCGTTGACGATCAATACTGGTGCACCTTAGGAGTTTGTGCTTAGTCCACTGCTCTGCTCTCTCTATACACATGACTATGTGACCAGGGATAGCTTACATACCATGTATAAATTTGCTGATGGCAGAACCGTTGCTGGGAAACTCCAAGATGGAGAGGAGAACGCGTATAGGAGCGAGCTATTCCAGCCAGTGGACTGGTGTCACAACAACAACCTTGCATAACGTCTGCAAGACGAAAGGGCTGATGGCGTTCTTCATGAAGGGAAAGACGAAGGAACACATACCAATCGTCATAGAGGAACCAGAAGTGGGGAAAGTGAGCAAGTTCCTGGGTGTCAAGATATCTGAAGACCTAATCTGGTCCAAACACATCGAGGCAGCGATGAAGAAGGCAAGGTAGAGGCTGTACTTCATTAGGAATTTGAATAGATTTGATTTGTCAACAAAAACACTTTAAAAACCTTTCTAGATTCATTGTGGAGAGCGTTCTGACAAGGCTGCATCACTGCACAGGACTGAAAGAAGCTGCATCCATCAGCCTGCAGAGTAACAAGGTTATCTTCAAGGGAGCGGTGTCTCAGAAAGGCAGCGTCCATTATTAAGGACCCCCGGCATCCAGTGCATGCACTTTGTTCATTGTTACCATCAGCTAAGAGGTACAGAAACCAGAAGGCACACAGTCAGCGATTCAGGAACAACACCCACCCCTCTGCCATCCGATTCCTAGATGGATTTTGAACCCGTGAACACTACCTCACCTTTTTAACATATATTATTTAAGTTTGGCACGATTTGTTAATCGATTGAATATACATATACCTTCATTAACTTACTTTTATTTTCTTCTATATTATGTATTGCATTGAACTGCTGCTGCACAGTTAACAAATTTCACTACGCATCCTGCTGATAATAAACCTGGTTTTGATTCTGAAAATAGCGGTTTGCAATCGGTACTGCAAAGCTCTGGAGAGAGCAAGGGGTATGTCAAGGCACGGATGACGTTATTCTTCACTGAAGCCAGGACAGAGCACAATTTGTGACGCTTGTTCCTACACAGACTTGTGTCACAGATTTCTGAGGTCAAAAGAGTGGAAGTTCCCCAATACAACGGCATTTGTATTTTAAGAAAAAAACTGTCCCGCACACGTTTCATCTACAAAACTACTTTATTATGAGTATATGAAACTGGCCATTAAACATGTGAAAAGCAATTTAAAAACCGAGTGCAAAGAATAATAATGCGCTTCTCTCTCTCTCTCTCTCTCTCTCTCTCTCTCTCTCTCTCTCTCTCTCTCTCTCTCTCTCTCTCTCTCTCTCTCTCTCTCTCTCTCTCCTCCCTCTCTCTCTCCTCCCTCTCTCCCTCCCTCCCCACTCAATCTAATCCAAATACTCATGACACTCTACTGTACATTCACAATATTCAAAATTATGCTTTTGAAACAAATTTTAATATTTCCTTTAAACGATAATCTGCATATTTTATTTTATTTTTGTCTTTGATTCTTATCCAGCTTCATTTTTCGCTAAATCTACTGAATCGTTTCGACACATATTATGAACAAATAAAACCTAAATGCTGGAAATTATTTGACAAAACCTCACACCTGCTGCTCAGGTACTATGCACAAATAATTAACGGATTCTGTCATTGCATTAAATGCCAATATCGTTATTTCCGTGGAGGATTTTTGCGTCACAAGGGAGTTTCTCTCTCCTATTAATAAGCATCTGACTCACGGAGTTCTCACTGAACAGCCGCTCCGGTACTCACAGCGATTTGCCAGACCACAAAGCGGGAGAGAGAGAGCACATTCTGCGGAAGGAAGGTTTGCTGGTTCCGGAATGGATCAAAGTCCGGGAACAGCAGCGTGGAATGTGGCAGAAATTCCGAAGAATGTCTTCTGGGCTGCTCAGTTTATATTTGCGAAGTATGAGTGGATGACTTTGGATCTTCGAATCACGCACGCATTAAAAGTCATTCAAGTGGTTTACTACCCTGCTCTCGCTATCATTGCTGTTCCCGGTGAGCGTCTCTTCAAACCTCAAATATACAACAGTATTTAACTGCTTTCTAATGTTGTAATTATTCCTACTGTCTCATACTCCAAGTAAAAATTCTCCAAAAATTCAAATTCAGCAACGGTGCTTCACTGTGGTCCTTGTAATTGCGCGGGTGGAATGGCCATTGATCCAATCCGTAAACTCCGTCCAATCGTTGCTCACATCAGTTCGTGACTGAGGTTCAGATATTTTGCCTCTGGGAGCGTTGCTTCATTAAGTCGCCCCATGGAAAATATCGGCTTTCAATCAAGCTGCTGCAACTCCTTGTATTTGCAACGGAATTTAATCTGACTTCCAAGTGCGGATTATTCTGGCAGACAACCGGTCTGACGATCAAATACGCTCCGACGTCACTGCACACCAAGCACTGCCAAGCTTCGTACGTGCCTGCGAACAGAACATTCCGCCTTCACACTTCTCCCAGAACCGACTGTCTATTCTAAAACTCTCTGGCTGTCCAGGGAATCCGTGCTCCTTTCCTCGAGGTTCACCATTGGCTCTCATCCCGCTGCAGCTTCATCTCTGTATTATCGGAATTTGTGAGCAAATCTCTGAAATGTTTCACCTCTGCCCTTTCCTGTGGTTATTTTATTACCGCCGGCGTTTACATTTGACTGTCAACTCGGTCGGTCTTTTGAAGCGACAGAACTAAAGAAAAACCTGCACACTGAAAGATTACGAACAGGGCATGAAATTCAGACAGTGATGCATTGCTTTGGGGAAAAAAGAGGGTCATTATTACGGGGAAGTAAATTTTTACCACGAATGAAATAAAATGCAAATGAATAGAGGAAAATCTCTTTAAACAAGAGCAGGAGTATCTGAAGGGGATGAAGAACCGTGGCGGAATGATTGCAAAGGAATATCATTTGCCCAGTTAACTTTCGGCTTCTGAACATAACCTCTGCTGTAGCAAAATCTAATCTCCCAATGAACGTGTCAGAGTCGACCAGCTTCTCTGAGCTTCGGGTCAGCAGCTTGAAAGCGGTTAATGGGTTGTGTGAAACTCGGACAGTCTGCGCTGCTCGGAATTACTCGCTCATTGAGCGAATTGACCGGAGCTGCTGCCGACAGGATGATCAGTGACAGTATTTTATATACAGCGAAGATGCCCCCCGTCCCTCCACAGTACCGTAGTAATTATATGCATTTCCATTCACTGCTGCCGCAAAAAAAGGAGCTGATATCTTGACTTAAGATTGTGATGTTAACCCTGATTCTCATATGGGTCTAGGTTATCGACTAAGAATGGGAAGGGGTCAGGGAAAAGTGGGAGGGAGAGGGGAGAGAGCGGGAATAGACACTCTGTAATTGATAAAATTTTCAACATCGTTTTCTTCGGCCAGATTTTCAACCTGTTTTTCCGTTGTATATGACAATACGGTATTGTGCAAAATGCTAGGGCTACCTAACTATATGTATGTTTGCCTAAGACTTTTGCAATGTAGTGTATAATGATCAGGGAAGGGAGCCTGCCCTTGATCTCAACAGTCATTGTTGGGGAAATTTATCGAATGGAATTTAAGTTTATGTAGAGTTCGTATTTGAAATTCTATTTGCGTCTTTCCCCTCAAAATATACAAAGCTACCAAATGTCATTGATCGTTTGATCGTTATCTGTTTTTTCTCTGCTGTTTCCAGAGTGATATCAGCCCGCAAATTCTGCCGTTGATTCTGATAATTGATTTTCTTGATAGAGTTCCCGAGGAGCAATTATTTACTCCTCACTGAGGAGCACAAAGAACAAATCCGATTAATTGTACGATTATAGCGTACGCTTCCGAATGTGACTCAACGGATTATTTTGTGTGCTTCTCGCAGTGAACCTGGTGATGATTTTAATCCTGTCCAGAGGAAAGTGCGGTCTCTCAAGTGTTGTCACTCGCTACCTGGTTGCCATGGCAGCGGCGGATCTTATGGTGGTTGTCCTGGACCTGATATTGAGCAAGCTTCCGAATATTTACGTGCCAATTGAACTTCTCATCTGGGCTGCGGGTACACCACTGTGTAAAATCCACGCCGTCCTGCTATACGTCGCCACAGATTGCTCGGTGTGGTTCACCGTCACTTTCACCTTTGATCGGTTTGTGGCCATTTGTTGCCAGAAGCTGAAAACGAAATATTGCACCGGTAAAACTGCGGCTGTAATTCTGGGGACAGTGACTGCCATCAGCTGTTTAAGGAACATTTACTGGTATTTTCGGCTCTCGCGGTATTATGCAACGCTGATCGCTCCATTTATTTGTATGGATACCGTGTATTATGTTCCTTTATTTGTCGCAATGTCAATTGACTTATTTCATTACCTTCTCACCCCTGTAATCCCATTCCTGCTGGTTCTGCTGACCAATGCATTAACCGCCAGACATGTTTTAGTCACCAGCAGAGGGCGCAGGAGACTCCGGTGTGCTGACAAGGGACAGAGTGCCAGGGACCCGGAGATGGAGAGCCGCAGGAAATCCCTCGTTTTACTGCTGATCATCTCTGGCAATTTCGTCCTGCTGTGGGCACCGTTCACTCTGTATTCTGCTTGGAACCGACTGTCCGCTACCTCTGCGGTAACATTTCCTCCTGATTCTCTGCGAGAACTGGGCTTGTTGCTGCAGCTTCTGAGCTGCTGCACGAACACGGCCCTTTACGCCGTCACCCAGACCAAGTTCAGGGAGCAATTGAAGGATGCGATAACACATCCATTGGCTCTCGTTGCTGCGAAAATGTCATGAAATACCGTTGTTTCCCTGCCTGGCCCAAGTAATTCACCAGTTATTGCAGGCAAACTCTGCACCAATGGAGCCCGGCGATCTTCTTGTTCGTCTTATTTTTCGCCAGATTTCCCATCGCACGTCATTCCTCACTCTGGCTCAATGACGATCATTTTAATCGTTTTTTTTTTCCCCCCTGCAGTCGCCGGTTTCTATCCCCCTCTGTTCCCCATTGAATAGATATGCGTTTGTTAGTGTAGATCAGCGACATCGTTGTGACCCATAGTTCTGCAGCCAAAGTCCCACTGTCCGCCTGTTCCAGCCGCATTGCTCCGATCCAGCGTTAAACCACTCCTGTGTTCCCGAAACCTCTCTCGTTTAACGGTGACTGGGAACGGTCCCGTTCACCAAGTTCGCATGTCATACTGGAAATTAGCTCTTGTCCCGGGTATCGCTCGGATATAGTCAGAATTGCATCTTGCAATCACAATGTTAAGGGGAGTTTGAAAAAAACGAAGTTAGTGTTCTGGAAACGCGAGTGAAAATTCGCAACGTGGGGTGCAGTTGCTCCCGTATCCTTTTTTAGCATTAACCGGCGAAGGGACCGCAGAGGACAGACACGTGGCGGGATTTGCAGTGTCGCCCGACAAGGCTATTGCAAGGCCTGGATTTGGGTAAAGGAACAGGTGTTGGTACAAAGCTTCCAGCTTTATCTGTCTATCCCTATTAAAGTTGTTTGAGTTTCCCGCACTGTGTGGTGCTGAACTTAACTATGTTTGAAAGCACGAACGTTATCAGGTTTTATCCAGCGCGGGTGGTTCAAGAGGGCCGAATCTTTCCAGGTTGTCTCTTTTACTGAGGCCGGATTAGACCGAAACTATATCACTGAATGTGTCTCACTGAGCAGAGAGGAAGGCGAGCAGACCAAGGAACTGTCTTCTGGAAAACATAGGAAAGCACCAGTAAAGCTACAGAGTACAGCAAACAGATAACTACAGGTTGGGGCAGGTCTTCTATCCCGCCGATAAAATATTATTGAAATGATCCGGTGTACGATAATATAGACTTTTCACCTCCTAGTTTATCCCGATGTGATTCTCCTCCTTTTTGTCGCCTTGTTCAGGGTAACTGTAATTGTTTCACTTTATTCAGCATTGTTACTGTGTGACCTTGCTCTGTTTATTGTATTCTCGGCTCTATATAATGATTTGACCTGTACACAGGATTGGATTTTCGCACCATCTCAATACATGAGGCAACATTAAACTGATTGCAATTCCATCCACCTAGAAAACAAATCTGAATCAGTCTATCCACCACGGGGGAGTCACAGTCCGTGGACAAATCAGGCCGCTCACATAGAGTTGCCTTGCCCGGACCAGAAGGAAACTTGGATATGACAGATTTGCCAGTTCACAGAGTACGAAACGGCGCCACGTCATTTCCGGGTAAGGTATTCTCCCTGAATGGCGAAACTTTTGTTCCCCTTCTATCCAAATGTTCACCCAGATCCTTCCGATTTGTGAGTCTCTCTGCCTCCGCCGGACGCTTTACACAATTGGTTTCAGATCTGTAGCAACCCATCCGGTGAGGAACAAAGAGATCCAATATTCTCTGTGTTCGCAACACTTCATAATCATTTATGGTGCCTGACTGTTGACGAGTGGGATATATTACAAACTGGTTATCGTCTGCCTTTAATCGCGAACCGCTCAGCCTCAGGGTGTTTCGCTACAGCGGACACAATCCTATAGAGTTTATCTGTTTCGTGCTGGTGTAGGATTACTCCATTCACATGTACCGAGTTTGAGTGGACCTGTGTCTGGATTTTTGTTCCATGAAACTCCAATGATCACAGAGTGGATTGAGTGGAAAAATGGAAAGCAATATCTAGTCTCTGTTGTTGCGAACTGTGTATCGTGTAATTGAAGAAAGCATGCTTTCCTGTTTAGATGGAAATGTTGGGTTTGTGATTCATCGTTCAGTGGCTGAGGAGCCTGTTGCATCCAGGAAGCCGTTCTCATCTCACAGCGGTCTGGGAAACGAAACGCGGGGAAAATACAGCTCACAGTTTTTTATAAAACTCTCAAAATGCTGTTGGAACACAGCAGACAAGGCAGCATCTATAGGAAGAAGTACAGTCGACGTTTCGGGCAGAGAACCTTCGTCAGGACTAACTGAAAGAAGAGATACTATGAGATTTGAAAATGGGAGGGGGAGGGGGAGATCCGAAATGATAGGAGAAAACTGGACGGGGAGGGATGAAGCTAAGAGATGTAAAGTTGATTGCCAAAAGAGTTAGAGAGCCTAGGGAGAAAGATAGGGGGCGTATGGGTAGGGAGAACGAGAGGAATATGGAGAGGCAAGGAGTGATTGTGAGATGGGCAGAGAGAGAAGGCAGAGGGAAAAATGGCGGAAATATATATAGATAGTTAGCCAGATAGATAGATAGAGAGATATATAAAGAACGGGGTTAGAAGGGGAGGGGGTAAGAACGGAAGGAGGGGCATTAATGAAAGCTGGAAAAATCAATGTTCATGCCATCAGTTTGGAGGTTAGCCAGACGGAATATAAGGTATTGTTGCACCAGACTGAGTGTGGCTTCATCTTGACAGCAGAGGATGTCACTCTTTGGTGCCTTAGCTATAGGGATCTATAGATTTAATACTCTAGAACAGCTTGTTTCTTTAGATTTAGCACAGACCTAATTACATTGGCGTCTGTTCCAAACTTACCAGACTTCCCCATATCTCTGAAAGTCATTTAGAGTCCTTGGAGCAGCCGGTAAAATGGGCTGTAAATTGGTGGATTGAATTTCGTACAGGTAACTGCGAGCTGTTGCATTTTGGAAGGGCATACACGTTGAATGCTGGGGCACCGATGAGTGCGGTGGATCAAGCTGATCCGGGAATAGAGATTCATAATCTCTTAAAATCTGCATCACAGGTCGACAGGTTCGTAAAGATTGCTTTTGGTACATTGACCTTCATATGCAAAAGTATTGAGTATCGGAGATGAGACGTGATATTGGAGTTGAATAAGACGGTTGTGAGTCCGATTAGGAATATTGTGTGCATTCCTGATCACCTTTCTGTAGGAAAGCTATCAGTAAGATGGAATTGGTTCATAGAGGTTTTAGGAGAATGTTCCCGGGTTTTGAGGACGGAGTTATAAGGACAGCTTGAATAGTTTATTACTTTATTCACTACATCGCAGGAAAATGACGGAAGATTTTGTATGGATGTAAAACATTTTGAGGGTATGGATACGGTAAGTTGAAACACTGAGGCTGGCTGTGTGGGTCAGAGGTTAAGTGTTTAAATGTTTAAAGTTTAAATGTTTAAAGGAAAGATGAGGGGATGTTCCACTCAGAGTGTGGGGAGAGTGGAACAGGCTGTCAGTGTAAGTGATGACTGCAGGATCGATTCCAACATTTAACCGAAGTTTGGATAAGTACTCGGCGGGAGTGGAGTACAGGGCTTTTTTCATACTGCAAGTCGATGAGAGTCGGCAGAATAGTTCAGCATGACATGAAGGGCCTGTTTCCTTTTGTACTTCTCCACGTCTTTAGAATTTTTCAGCTCGCCTACCACATAACGCCGTGGGATAAGATATCTCTCAGCCCTGGAAATTTGTTCTGACTTAAGGACATCAGAATGCAGAATTTCCTCTTGTGGAAACTGCAACTGCAGAGACCGCTTTCCGAACGGATATCGACGAGAAGTATGAATTTTGAGTCCTCTTCCATGACCTCTTCTCTACATTGAGAATATCCGTCGAGCACCCCCCCCCCCCCTGCAGCACCATCTCTTCCCACCAGAGTCTGTTTGTCCACGTTATGCTGATAATTAAAGTAAAGCCTTCGCATTAATATTAATGACGTCAGCCAGGGAGTTCCCTTCATCCCCAATTGTTCATATTGACAGGTCACCGCGACTTCGTGCAAACAGTATGCTGTAAATTCAGACGTTTCATGAATGAGATAAAACTTTCACCACCGTGCATGAAGATTAACAATTAATTTTATTGCACTTCTCGAAAGTGAGAGCGATCACTGGCTGGACTTCCTCCTTCAAAGTGACCCATCTGTTCAACATACATCAAACCGAACGACCACGACTGCTTGTGGCGCATCACTGACCACTCTGGTGTTGTCACTGCGTATTCAGATCGGTCATTGACCAAAACAGACAGGGTCACTCCCTCAATGTTGGCAATCATGTGAGAAATGTTCGTATCAGGTCCGTGAATATCCGCACAGATCATTGTATTGCTCTTTCAGAACTGTCCTCACTAACTAACACTGTAGTTACATTTCCAGTCCCAGCTCGGACACAGCACTGATCTTCATATTTAAACTCGTTAACAACTGGTCTGCACAAAAACCCCACAAGCTCTGCAAGGAATCCTAATACTGAGAAGACGCATTTTAAAGATTCGTGAATGTGAGACTGTACGCAGCAGGGAAATAAATGAAGACTGATCTCCAGATGGAGAAGGATGTGAATCAGTTCCAATTGGATCGGCACAAACTCTGAATTTGGTATACTGGCCTCGTCTCTGTGAATTCCTTGAGAGCCACCACCAGGATTGAAGAGGTCGGTAGATTTTAACACAAACTGAATGCAATGCTGAAATGTTAGAGCCATCAAAGCCGTATTTTGGACGTTCAAAAAGACACATCAGTTCAATAAGCACAACAGTCTGTGCTTTATAAACACTTCGGTGCTGTTGTGGGAAATAATGGAGACAGAATCTTTTAACCCGCCCCTCCCCCACCTACATGGCTTTATACATTTCATTCTAGCCTGCCTTTATTTCTTTCGTCTTCATATTCTGGCTTGTTCCCCCTTCAGTTCCAGTGTGATTAGACTATTATACACAGGAGCAAGAGTAGTCCACTCTGCCGGTTGACCCTTCCCCTCCATTCTATCATGTTTTATTTATTACTTCTCTCAACCTCATTCCAACCTGATGGCATGAGCATTGATTTCTCTAAATTCCGTTAATCCCCCTCCTCCCCTTCTTACCCCATCCCTTATGTATTTCTCTATCTAACTGACTATCTATCTATCGACTTAATTATCCCCTCCCCCTTTTTTTCTCTCTTTTTTTTCTCTCAGTCAAATACCTTCATCCTGATGCATCCGGACGACGTCCCCAAAACGGCACTAATCACCCCGTTCGGCATTTTCGAGTTCCTCCGCATGCCGTTCGGCCTGAAGAATGCCGCTCAGACGTTTCAGCGGTTAATGGACGCGGTGGGACGCGACCTTGACTTCGGTTTCATCTATCAGGAGCATCTGTCCCACCTCCGTCAACTCTACGACCGACTCAGTGAATACAGCCTGACAATCAACCCGGACAAATGCCAGTTCGAGTTCTCTGGCGGCGGCGAGTTTTCGACTCCATTCACAACTTAGTGCACCCCTCCATCAGGTCAATCGTCCGGATGGTAACCAACAGGTTCCTTTGGCACGGGCTCCACAGGCAGGTCAGTGAATAGGCCAAAACTTGCATGCACTGCCAACAAGCAAAGGTGCAGCGGCACACAAAAGCCCCGCCGCAGCAGTTCCACCACACCCGCCGGCGTTTCGATCACATTCATGTGGATATCTTGGGCCCATTGCCAATGTCGCGTGGAGCGCGGCACCTCCTGACTATCGTTGACTGGTTCACAAGATGGCCAGAGGCGAACCCGCTCACCGACACCACCTCCGAATCTTGGGGCCGGGCACTGATTGCCACCTGGGTATCTCGCTTTGGTGTATCGGCCCACATTACCTCCGACAGAGACGCCCAATTCACCTCCAGACTGTGGTCAGCTATGGCCAGCCTTTCGGGGACACAACTGCCTACCACCCACAGTCGAACGAACTAGCGGAGCGTTTCCACCGTCACCTGTAGTCTGCTCTCATGCCCCGCCTCAAAGGGCCTAACTGGGTGGACGAGCTTCCCTGTGTCCCGGGGAGGGCGAGATCAGGAAGGCTTTAAAACGAGGCCGCAAAGTTTGAATAAATCTCTTTTTGCAACTGTAGCTGATCGACTGGGTGTCGTTATTTCAGCGCTGCGTGTAGCACACCGCTACAAAACATTCTTTTCGACATTGTAAGAAAGTTTAGTTTATTAGTTTTGTTTCGTACAATTTTACAGTTAAAAAAGAGGAAAGGAGTACCATGCAAAGTTTCGGCATCCCTTGAGATGTGATCTCTCAGACAACTTTTACCAAGGTCTCAGTTTCTTGCTGTGGAAGAAAACTCTTTATTCATAATTACCAGAGAATAATAGCTTCTTGATTATTCAGGGCTTGAAGGGATACGGGAAGACGGCAGGATCTTGGGACAGAGCGGAAAATCGTTTCAGACATGCTGAAATGTCGGAGAGGACTCGACACGCAAATGGGCTAATTCGGCTCCTGTATCTAATACTACTATGTTCGTATGGTCGGAAATGCTTGCAGAACTCACGGTTCCAAGGAAATAATCATTCAAAGTTTCTATCGGAGACTTTTCAAATTAAGTAACGCCTCGTTGAGCGCCTATATAGCGGCGGTATTCCCAAGTGGCCAACCATTTCAAATCCTATCCTTCATTCACACTACGACATGCGTGTTCATGACGTCCTGTGTTCTTGTGATGAGTTTGCAGGAGCAACACATCATAGAGCATCTGCGTAAAATCCAAGCCTTTGTCATGGATATGGATTTCTGCAAGTCACTGTATTTCTCCCTCTCCTCTCCTTCGTCAGATCCACTCTGGTCTTTAACTCTTCTCTCTCGCCAGTTTCTTTCCTCTGATACCTTTACCCCTACCGGTTTTCCTATGATGGACTCTTCTCCCTTGTATCAGACTTCTCCTTTTTCTGAACATTGTCTTTTCAACTTATCAAATCCCAGTCTCTTATTTCGTCCACCTTCACCAACCACCTGGTATCTCCTATCAGCTTCTAGTTCTCCCCCCCCCACACCCCCCCCCGGCCCAACGTTCTTATTCTGGCATCTTTCCGGTACTGTTGAAAAGTCACGGCCCGAGAAGTCAAATGGTCATTCACTTTTAACCTGTTGAGTCCCTTCAGCTTTTGTATGTGCATCAGACTGATGCTCTCCCTCACATGGTAAACCGGGCTCCCGTCACGTTTCGCACCAGTATGAAGGAAATCAGTTCAATCACCATGTATGATTCTCCATCTCCATCGAATCTTCTCACAGGATGAGGCGTTTGATTCTAGAACGAAGATTTCCTCATTTTTCAAAGAACAAAGCCTCCCGAGCTCCACCATCAATGTTTCCCTAAACTGACAATCTTCCATTTCTCGCATATCTGATCTTAATCCATCCTTCCGCCCCCTACCAGAAATAGGTTTCCTCTTGGCCTCACCTAACAACTACCAGCCTCCGTATGCAGTTCATAATTCTCCGAAACCTCCGGTACTTCGACGGGATCACATACCCGAGCACATCCGTCCCGACCCACCACCCATACAACACATTTTCTGCTTTCCACTGGGAGTTCTCCCTACGAGACTCTATTATTCTTTCGTTCCATCCAACCCTCTGATCTCTTTCCTGTCACTTACCCTGCTAAGTCTAACCAGTGCTACACCTGTCCTTGCACCTCCTCCATTACTACCATCCAGAGCCACAAACAGCCCTAAAGCGGAACATCACCTGTGAGGCTGTTGCAGTCGTATAGTCTGTCCGGTGCCCCCGTTGTGGCTTCGTCTATATCGATTAGTCCCACCGTAGATTTGGAGGCAGTTTCGCTGTTCCGCCGTTTCCGTGGAAGAGGCGGAATTTTGCCGTGCCCATCCATTTTAATCCCACTTCCCTTTCCCGTTCCGACAGGTCAATCAAGTTCTACAGCTCTACAGTTCGGATGGGCCCACACTCCAGTTGATGGAACATCACCTTATATTCCGCCTGGGTAGCATCTAACCTGATGTCATGAACATCGATATCTCGAACTAACTGTAATGGTCCCCCCCGCCCGCACCTTCAAGACTCCCAATCCCATACTCCCTCTCTCACTATACATCAATGCCTGCCGATCACCTCTCTCTGGTGCACCCCCCTTTCTTCAATGGCTTTTGTTTTCTTCTGCCGGACGCACCCTTCACCAGCCCCCTGTCTCTTTCACCACTCAACTTCCCAACTTTTCAATTCCTCCCTCCCAGCTCCGGATTCTTCTTGTGATGTCAGGTTTCCAATAGGTTCTCCGTTTTCTCTCCGTCACCGAGATGCAACAGTTTTGTAGGTTACGGGACCAATGATCAATTACGGTGGGGAGCGAGTTTCATTGTCGAACGGTGTCAGACACAAAGTGAATCTCCCTCCACACCGTCCCATCACACACTCCAGGGGTCAGACACGGAGTGATTATTCCTCCACACCGTCCCATCACACACTCCCGGGGTCAGACGCTGAGTGAATCTCCCTCCACCCCGTTCCATCACATACTCTCGTGGTCAGTCACGGAATAAATCTCCCACCACAACGACCCATCACACACTACCGGTTTCAGACACAAAGTGAATTTCCCGCCACACCGTCCCATCACATACTCCCGGGGTCAGGCACAGACTGAATCTCCCTCCACACCGTCCCATCGCACACTCCCGGTGTGAGACACAGATTGAATCTCCCTCCACACCGTCCCATCACTCAATCCCGAGGTCAGACACAGCGTGAATCTCGATCCATACCATCCCATCACACACTCCCGGGGCCAGACACAGAGTAAATCTCAATCCACACCGTCCTATCTCTATCTCCCGGGGTCAGACACAGAGTGAATCTCCCTCCACACCATCCCAGCACACAATCTCGGGGTCAGACACAGAGTGAATCTCCCTCCACACCATCCCAGCACACAATCCCGGGGTCAGACACAGAGTGAATCTCCCTCTACCCCGTCCCATCACACACTCCCGGAGTCAGACACACAGTGAATCTCCCTCCACACCATCCCAGCACACACTCCCGGGGTCAGACACAGAGGGAATCTCCCTCTACACCGTCCCATCACACACTCCCGGGGCCAGACACTGAGTGAATCTCCCTCCACACCGTCCCATCACACACTCCCGGGATCAGACACAGAGTGAATCTCCCTCCACACCGTCCCATCACACACTCCCGGGGTCTGACACAGAGGAAATCTCCCTCCTAACCACCATGAGAGGCCTTGTTGAAAGCTTTTCAAATTCGACTAATACAATATCCACCCCGGACTTCATCAATCAACCATTTTTCATAAACAATGTGATCAGGTTTGTAAACTATAATCTCACCCACACAAAGCCATTTTGCAAACCTCAAAAAAAATATGCCTTTACCGATGTGAGTTGAGTCTATGAGTAAGAATTAATGTAAAGACTAATGCACGAGTCAACCATTTACCGGACGTACAAAAAAGCTGGATGAGCTCAGCAGGGCCGGCAGCATCAGTTGAAAAAAGCAGTCAATGTTTCTGGTCGAGAACCTTCGTCAGGTCTAAAGAAGCAGGGGGCAGGGGCCCTATGAAGAAGATGGCGGAAAACCAATCAGAGGAAAGATCAAGGGTGGGGAGGGGAAGCAGGGCGGGGTTAGGCAGGAGAGGAGAAGAAGGAATCTAAGGGGAAAGCACAATGGGTTGCTGACCCCACCAGACCACCACACCAGCCTCCGGAACCAGCATATTATCCTACGCAACTTCCGCCACCTTCAACAGGACCCCACCACTAAGGACTTCGTTCCCTCTCTACCCCTCTCTTCTTTTCGCAGGGATCGTTCGCACGCATCTATCCGAACTTCTCTTAAATATTGAAATCAAACTTGCATGCAACACTCATTCTGGCAGCTCGTTCCAACACTCTCACAACCGTCTGAGTGAAGAATTTTCCTTTCCTGTTCTCCTTAAACTTTCACCCATCATCCTTAACTCATGCCCTCTGGTTGTAGTACCTCCCAACCCCCATGGAAAAAGCCGACTTGCATTCACCCAATCACTGGGACTTCATCTGTGCAGGGGTGATCGATACCAAAGGGATAGTTTGCATCTTCACTAGAAAGGGGTGGTGGTCAGTATCCTGAGGTTCTGCGCTGTTTTTTCAGCACACGTTTTCTGACAAACGATCATCGCAATTGGCAAACAAGAGGAAATCTACAGCTGCTGGAAATTCGAGCAACAAACTCAAAATGCTGGAGGAGCTTCGCAGGTCAGGCAGCATCTTTGGAAAAAAGTACTTCTTCTGTTAATGCTGTCTGGCCTGCTGAGTTCTTCAAGCAATTTGTGTGTGTAGACCATTGTACGTTATAGTCTGTAACTTCCTTTTGGAATTGAAGACAATTCGATGTGGCTGAACCGAGGCGAGATAGCCGATCCTTTGCTGAGAGCAAGGAAGACACAAGCTGCGATCGATGTCAGCACCGTGCGAAAGCCAGTTGCAGGTGCTGAGGTTTGGGCAAGATTGATTCTGTGTTTTACTTTAGTAGCAATGTTAGATCTGTGAATGTGATCTCTTGCCAATGGAACTGTTTTGAACGCTGACATTAAATTTCTTATAATGGACTGCACGAATCCTAATCTCTGAAACTACTTCACGAGAATGAGCGTGAAGTCTGTTATTGCAACTACGGGGTAATGGGATCAGATTTAGCTAACTGTACGGACAATAGCTATGTCACCAGTAATATCACAACTTCTGCTGATGGCAGTTACAGATTCGGCTGGCAGGCTGAACAAACGCTGTCAAGGGGTTATTACAATTCGGCATATGTAGTACCAAATAGATACCATCTGCCAGCGTTGAAGGATGAAGGAGACTGAGCAACGTTACTGGATTGCAGTGTTCCTGTTCTGGGACCGTGGATAGACATGAAAAGCCAGAGAAAGCAGCACCTCCTAGTGGCCCCATATTTTAATTCCGCGTCCCATTCCCATTCTGATATGTCTATCCACGACTCCTCTACTATCACGATGAAGCCACACTCAGTTTAGAGGAACAACACAGCATATTCCGTCTGGGTAGCCTCCAACCTGATGGAATGAACATTGATTTTTTTCTAACCCGTTAATAACCTTCCTCCCTTTCTTAGCCCATCCCTGATCGATTTATTCCCCACCCTCCCTTTTTACGGAGACACTAATCTTACCTCCACTAATGTCCACCTTTAAGTACTCACCTTGGCATTTTAAAGTTGCACCTTGTCATATTTGATACTTGCACGCTGGGTAAGTGATTCTGCTTGTCTACTCCTCTCTTAGTTTTATAAACTTCTACCATTTCACCTGTCAGCCTCCTTCACTTCGTGGAAAACAGTCCAAGTCAGTATGATCTTTCCTTGTAACTGAATCCCGCGGTCCATGTAACATTCCTGTGAATCATTTTTGCATCGTTTCAGCTTAACCACATCCTTCCTCTCGTGGTGACCAGAACTGCACAGGGTACTCCTGGTGTGGTTTCATTATTGAGTTGTACAACTGTATTATGATGTCCCAGCTCCTCCCAAAGCCTTTTGCCGATGTAGGCAAGCATGACGTGCACCTTCTTCACAACCTTGTCTACCTGTGTTGGCACCTTCATGAAATTATGTACCTGTACCCCAAGTCTTTCTTTTCGTCAACAATCCTCAGGAACCTATTATTCTCTGTCTGTGTCATAACCTGCTTTAACTTTCCAAATCCATCATTGTGCATTTGTCTGACACTGTAACAAAACCTCTCTATTTCTCTACAGCAATAAATATCAATGAACCATTCACCTCTGAACCTTGGTCATATATGTTTTTATGAACCACTCACTACACCCATCTCTACTTTGTTGTGCAGGAGAACACATTGACGCCTCTCTATTTCTCTCATTGACAATTTATCTCTACATAAATAATTGTCTGACTTTTGTTTCCTCCTGCTTCTCTGCATGCCATCACACTTTACCACATTAAGCTTCATTTACCAAGTATTCTTCTCACCAGCTTCCCCATGTCTTGTTGGAGAGACCAAATGTTCAATCACAACATGTCCCCTCATCACGTTCCCCATCATTGACACCGCGGATTCCGCACATTCTGCCCTTCCATCGGGTCATTAATATCAATAAGTCATTGATGATCCAGAACTGGTCCATTAATGACCCAGAACTGGTCCCTGGAAAACTCCACCAATTATATCCTCCTTACACGTTATTCTGTCTCAGTATGATAACCTGACTTCAATCAATATTAACACACTTCCTTCCCAGCACAGAGCTCTTGTCTTGTGCACTTGCCTTACATGTGGTAAATGCCCCTGAAAGTACAAAGACACACTTCTCCAACTTCCCCTATAAAGTCTCAAAACTCTGGTATCACACAGAATGCTGGTGGAACGCAACAGGCGAGGCAGCATCTATAGGGAGAAGGGCTGTCGAAGTTTCGGGCCGAGACCCTTCGTCAGGACTAACTGAACGGAAAGATAGTAAGAGATTTGAAAGTGGGGGGGGATTGCAAAATGTCAGGAGAAGACCGGAGGGGGTGGGGTGAAGCTGAGAGCCAGAGAGGTGATTGGTAAAAGGGTTACAGAGCTCGAGAAGGGAAAGGATCATGGGACGGGATGCCGAGTGAGAAAGAAAAGGGGAGGGGAGCACCAGAGGGAGATGGAGAACAGGCAGAGTGATGCGCAGAGAGAGAAAGAAAAAATAAAGGGAGAAAGGGAAAAAAACTAAATATGTCAGGGATGGGGTAAGAAGGTGCATTAATGGAAGTTAGAGAAGTCAATGTTCATGCCATCAGGTTGGAGGCTAACCAGCTGATATATAAGGTGTTATTCCTCCAACCTGAGTGTGGAGTGAAGGGTCTCGGCCCGAAACGTCGACAGTGCTTCTCCTAATTGATGCTGCCTGGCCTGCTGTGTTCCACCGGCATTTTCTGTATGTTGTTTTAATATTCAGTAACCCAGGTTACAGGGTCCAAGACCAGGTTCCAGATGGACAGGGTGGTGAAGAGGGGTTTGGAACACTGTCCTTCAGTCAGGGCACCGAATATAGAAGCTGGGAAGAAATGGTGCAGATGTACACCACGTTGGTTTCGCCGCATTTTGCAAATAGTGTTTAGTTCAGGTCGCCCTGCTGTATGACAGACACCAATCAGCTGGAAAGAGTGCAGAGGAGATTTACTGGGATGTGACTGGATCTCAAAGGACTGAATTGTGAAAGGTGTTTTGGACAATTTTCCCTGGAATGTCAGAGAATGAGTGCTGGTATTGCAGAGGTGTATTGCAGTGTGGGTCGAATAAAACAGTCTTTCTGCCAGTGTTGGGGAATCTGGAACCGGAAGGCATTGGTGTAAGAGGAGATCTAATAGGAACCTGAAGGGCAACATTTCCAAGCACAGGCTGGACAGCAAATGGAATGAGCTACTGGGGGAGTGGTTGAATGAGGTACATCGAAGCAGTACTCGGACAGGCTAATGGGAAGGAAAGGTTTTGAAGGATATGGGTCAAAAGGTGGGAAATGGGACAAGGACAGAGGATAACATTGTTCATAATATCGTTGTGAGGCGGTTACAGACCAGAAGCTCAGATGGGAATTTTGGTCAGTGTGGACCATTTGAGCTGAAGACTTGTTTCTGTGCTGCGTGAATCTGACTGTAAACCCTCTTGGTTTAGTTCAATGATATTAAACTTTTCTAAATGACTTGTCATTTCTTCACAGATTATAGACTCCACTACAGTTACCTACTTTGTTTTCCTTTCTCTTCCACCCTTCAGCAATGGTTTTCAGCTCCACTAGGACATTTCTGTAACAGTGATTTTTGACAGATTCCAATGTCTCTACTTTCTCTCCAGCCTTCCTGTGAAACCGTCTGGTGCAGGTCGTTGGGAACTGGATATTTTTGCTTTTCGTCCCATTAGTTTATCACCCCTGATGGTGATTGCTACACATTATGGGACAGCATTGAAATGTCACCGTTAGATATCTGTAGGATGTTTGCTGTGTCCCCACTGAAAACACCAATGGAAATTATTGAGTTAACTAATCTGTTTTTTCCTTGATATTTTTATCTTTTGTCGCATCATGAGTTACTGGAAAAATCCCAACTGTTTTGTCCACCCTGTCATTGCCTCTTTGTTTGTTCTCTGATTTAATATTTACCTTGAACTCTTTTAACCACAGACTGTTGTTTGCTCTCTGTGATTCCTCTGTTTGATCGGGATAAATGTCGGCTCTAACGAACCTTCTCCTTAAACATCTGCAACTGCTCATATTCAGGATCCTTCACCGCAAGAACTCTCTGTAATACAACCTCTTTACACAGATTACAACTGAAATGGCATGTTCCTGGGTAAATAAACTACTGTATGAAACTGTTTCTGACCATTCCACAAATTCCTCTTCCACTGTACCAGTTTGCTTATTTTAATCAATAAACAAACCTAAGCAAACACACAGAGAATGTTGGAGGAACTCAGCAACCAGTCGACAGCTCGGGCTGGGACCCATCATTCTGATTAAAGAGAAAGAGACAAAAGCCAGAATTAGGTGATGGGGGAGGAGTAGAAGGACAAGTGAGTGCGGCAGGGGACTGGTTTCTGGAGGAACGATTATGTGAAGAGCTGAGTGACAGGCAGAAAAGGCAAAGAGATGAAAAGAAAGGAATCTAACAGGTGAGACGCAGGACCACGGGATTACAGAAAAGAGATGGAGAGCCAGACAGAATTGACGAGGAGGTCATGGCGGTGCGTGAGGGGAAGTGAAGGAGTAAATAGCCACCAGAATGGGGCGGGGGGATCCGAAGGAACGTTGAGGTGGAGTGGGGGGAAGAAGCACAGGATATTCATTTCTTGAATTTGAAGAAATCAATGTTCATGCCGTCGAGATTGGAGGCTACACAATCGGAATATGAGTCGTTGCTCATTCAACCTATACTTGGCCTCATCGCAGCAGGAGAGGAGGCCATAGTCAGACATGCTGTTGATGGGCCTCCGCTGGTCAGGTTCGACCATGGATATTGTACCTTTGCGGATGAAAGTCAATATGCAAGTCAGGGTAGTACGATACAGAAAGCAAGCTGTTGCCCATGCAGGGGTGAATGCTCTCCACGCAGCTGATGAATCCAGAGCAATGGTCAAAACCGATGCAGTCAGGCACCAGAGGTGTCGCAGAATTAGCGGTGTGCCTCGAAGTAGGGATGACCGTCTCTAATGATATTTGAAATATTTCTGTCACAGCCCAAGCTGTACCTACACTAACTTCCCCCAAGGTCCTAGGGGAAATCCTGACAGGACCCGAAGGCTTTTGCCATTTTATATTCATTATAAGCGCCAGTACTTCCTCTTTTTTAGTCATCATAGTTTCCACAACTACTATACTTGTTTCCCTTATCTTACACGATACAATATCCTTCTCCTTATTGAATACCGAAGAAAATAAATTGTTCAAAATCGACCCCATCTCTTTTGGCTCCACATATAGCTGTCCACTCTGATTCTCTAAGGGACCAATTTTCTCCCTTACTATCCTTTTGCTATTGATATAACTGTAGAAACCTTTAGGATTTATTTTCACCATACTTGCCAAAGCAACCTCGTATCTTCTTTGAGCTTTTCTATTTTCTTCCTTAAGATTTATTTGTATTCTTTATATTCCTCAAACACGTCATTTACACCATGCTGCCTATATTTATTATAGACCTTTCTCTTTTTCGAAATAATCTTCCAATGTCCCTTGAAAACCATGGCTCTCTCAAACATCTCACACTCTGTCAAACCCGGACTCCAGCACCATCAATACTGGTTCCAAGGACCATGGAATGGCCCCGCCGTCGATCTCGGCTGCCACAGCAACCCAGGGCATATTCAAAACCCGGACACCAGCATCATCAATGCCAGTTCCAACGACCATGGACACCTTCAACGCTATTGCGCAGACCCCAACTGCGACTCCAGCCTTGAACACCAGGCCGGGTCTTCACGTGCTGCGGTTGTGACTCCTGTCTGACCTTCCCCAAGCACCACTCTGCAATCCGCTCTCCCTCAATCCAATCGTCAGCTCCTGGACCCTCCACCTTCCTCTCACCCTAATCCTCCCCTCTCCACCGACTTCACCAGCCTCTCCCCTGTGATCTCATCTCTCATCCGTGCCGGGTATTTACCATCCCCTCCGACATTCAACTCTCTGAGGCAGAGTGCTCTGTCCTCAGTAAAGACCTCATCTTTGTGCTCCTTCGCCCACACCTCAGCGAGTTCGACGTACGCCATGATGCTGAACTTTTCTTCCGCCGGCTCCGTCTACGAGCCTAATTCTTCGGCAAGGACTCCCACCCATGACCCGTCTTCAACCAAACTCATCTTCATGGGCACCCCGCTCTGGTCTTCTGCCTGCTCTGGATCTCTTTATTGCTAGCTGCTGACGGAACGTCAACCATCTGGACTTCACCACACCTTGTTCCACTTCCAACCTCACTTCTTCTGAACGCTCTGCTCTCCGCTCCCTCCGCGCCAACCCCAAACTCAGTATCAAGCCCGCTGATAAGGGGGCGCTGTTGTGGCCTTGTGTACTGACCTCTACATGGCCGAGGCACAGCGACAACTCACTGATACCTCCTCTTACTTACAACTCGATCATGACCCTACTAAGGAGCACCAGGCCACTGTCTCCCACACCATCAACAACCTTGTCAGCTCAGGGGAGCTCGTAACCCCTGACACCAATCTCATAGTTCCCACACCCCGTACTTACCGTCTCAGCCCCCTGCACAAGATCCACAAACCTGCCTGTCCAGGTAGACCTATTGTCTCAGCTTGCTTCTGCCCGACCGGACTCATTTCTGCGTATCCTGACACTGTTTTATCCAACCTTGTCCAATCCCTTCCCACCTATGTTCGTGACACTTCTCATGTTCTGAAATTTTTCAGTGATTTTTAGTTCTATTGCCCCCCACTGCATTATTTTCGCCATAGACGTGCAGTCCCTATATACCTCCATCCCCCACCAAGAAGGTCTTAAAGCTCTCCGATTATTTTTGGATTCCAGACCAAACCAATTCCCGTCTATCACCACTCACCTCCGTCTAGAGGAATTCGTTCTCACTCTCAATAATTTGTCCTTTGGCTCCTCCCACTTCCTCCATACCAAAGGTGCAGCCAGGGGCACCCGCATGGGTCCCATCTACGTCAGCCTTTCTGTTGGCTTTGTGGAGCAGTCCATGTTCCAAGCCTATATGAGTATCTGCCCCCCTCTTTTCCTTCGCTACATCGACGACTGCATTGGTGCTGCTTTCTGCACGCATGCTGAACACGTTGATTTCATTAACTTTCCCTCCAACTTCCATCCTGTTCTCAAATTTACCTGGTCCATTTCCGACACCTCCCTCCCCTTTCTTGATCTTCCTGTCTCCATCTCTGGAGACGGCTTATCTACACATATCTTCTATAAGCCGACTGAATCTCACAGCTACCTGGACTATTTGTATTCCCACCATGTCTCTTGCAAAAATGTCATCCCCTCTTCGCAATTCCTGCGTCTCCGCCGCATCTGCTCTCGGGATGAGGCTTTTCATTCCAGGACGAAGGAGATGTCTTCCTTTTTCTATATACCGTCTGGGCAGCATCCAACTTGATGGCATGAACATTGACTTCTCTAACTTTCGTTAATGCCCCTCGCCTTCTTATCCTAGCCCTGATTTAGTTATTCCCCCCCCCGCCACTTTTTGTTCTCTCTCTGTCCATCACGCTGCCTGTTCTCCATCTCACTCTGGTGTTCCTCTCCACCTTTCTTTCTCCCTAGGCCTCCCGACCCATGTTCCTTTCCCTTCTCCAGCCCTGTATCCCTTTTGCCAATCAACTCTCTAGCTTTTTGCTTCAACCCACCCGCTCAGGTCTTTTCTTATATTTTTGCATTTCCCCCTCCACCTCCTATTTTCAAATCTCTATCTTTTCTTTCAGTTAGTCCTGACGAATGGTCTCGGCCCGAAACATCGACAATGCTTCTTTCTATACATGCTGCCTGGCCTGCTGCGTTCCACCTTCATTTTGTGTGTGTTTCTCGAATTAGCAGCATCTGCAGATTTCCTTGTGTTTACATTGATTTCTTACAATTTTAAAAGTAAGGTTGCTATTAATTGATACCAAATTATTCAAAGGAAAATGTTTATTCTTATGAAAATTTATTTTATGTCCTGAAAACTGGCAGAAACAGGAGAATGAAGGAAGTACGAAAGGTAATGAAGTCTTAACATTAGAAATATAAAGCAAAAGATCATCGGCATAATGCAAAAGTTCTAAAGAAATGACATATTTGACACAGCTTTGTGGACCAAGGAGCCTGTATTGTGCTGTTGCAATTCTGTGTTCAGTATGTTCCTATTCTACCTGTGTCCTCGACACTACATGCCCTTCCACGAATCTTTCTAACATCTGAAACTTGGCAACACAGCCATCTATTCTATCATATAAGTCATTATATACAGCAAAAAAAAAGAAGTGATCCCAACACCGACCACTGCGGAACACCACTGGCCACTGGCAGGTAACCGGAAAAGGAGCACTTTATTCCCAATTGCTGCCTCTTACCAATCAGCCAATGACCTAACCATGTTAATAACATTCTAGTAATATCCTGGGCTCTTACTTTGGTAATCAGCCATCTGTGTGGTAACTTGTCAAAGGCCTTCCTAACGTCAGAAAAACAAAATCCGCTGCATCCCATTTATCTATCCTACTTGTATTCTCCTCAAAGAATTCCAACAGGAAGTCGTGAATTATTCAAAGAGTAAATAAATAGACTGAGCTCAGAGATAGTGCTTAGCCGATGTCGAATTATTTTGACACAACTAAAGCATCCATTTATCACTGACTGAAGAGTCGTGGAAGATTGAAGATTGTCACCATCCAGACTTTAGGTGATCCTAACCCTCTGTGCAATTCCCAATCTACAATACAAGGTCAGAAATATTCATTTGTTACTGAAAGCTTGGAGCCATAAAAATGGAATAAAATAAACATTTAACATTGAATCGGATAGAAAACCTGATTCATAAAGGCTTGGATACAGGAGGAAGTGGTTTATGATGAATGTTAAATTGTGCCAATGCTTAAGATAAGGGATAGCAAAAAATAAAGGCCTGAAAGAGGACCACAAGCTTTAGGTTTGGAGGCCATTGTGCCTCAATGACCCTGAGTTCTAAGTTGTCTGGAGACAGGGGCTTCCGCTTTGGCTCTCGGCAGTATCAGCCATACCAAATAGGTCAATAAGTAGAGGCCAGGCTAAGAGAGGTCCACGGGTCTGGGCGTTCAGCCAAGGAATAACAACTCTGACTGGTAAGACCAAACTGCTCCAGAAACAGCAATGAAGAATTATTCTAGATCTGAGTGTAATGCTTCTCCTCAGTCTCCACGTGGGATGTGTACTGGACTGCACTGAAACCCAAGAGGAAGCTACTGACATGGTGAAGAAAGCCCTGACCTAACTGCCCTAACTGTCAGTAGTGTAATTGGCAGAAAATATAAATAAAATAGTTGCACTTGGACTTTTAGCATTTTTCATTCTCAAATTATAACAGCTCAGAAGTGGTAGTCGGATGCAGCAAATTGAAGTACTTTATTACACAGAAGGAAACAACTCCAATGTCATGATGAACATCCTCTTATCATTAGTCGTGTGCTCTGAATCATTCACCAGGAGATGCTGATGGATATTTGCCATACACACACATACTCATTGCAGAAATCAAAATCATATTTCTGGAGGTGTATTTCCTCAGCATCAGCTTGGCTTACAATTGAGACTGGATACAATTGGAAAGGAAGCTGAGATGTTTTCTCTGGAACACCAGAGACTGAGGCGGGATCAGATAAAAGTTTATAAGATTAAAAGAGGCACAGATAGATTAGACAGGGAGTATCTGTTTCCCGGGGTTGAAATGTCAAATACCAAAGGGCAGGCATCTAGAGTGAGAAGGCATGGGTTCAAAGGGCACATGAGAGGTAGGATTTTGACTCAGACAGTTGTGGATGACTGGAATGCATTGTTCTTACGAGCTCTTAACAGATCTTTACTTACCAAAGGTTACCTGCTGTATTCTGGACAGCTATGTGGGAATATGCATCTCAGACTTTCGCACATATTTTCCTGTGAATTGACAATGTAACCCCTTGGGTCGCCTCAGGCTCGCTCAGCTCGTTCTTGTCTAGGGGGAGCAGCCTTCGGCCCCGCCAAACTGGGTAATCAGCTGGTGTGGATGCTGTGTGATGTCCCCGCCTCGCCCAAAACCAGACAGTACACCATATGCGATTAAATGAGTACAATTTATAAAGGTTACTATAACTAAGTGATTAATAACGATACAGTATATATGAAGAGAAAATTAAAGAAAAGGCGCCAAACTTATCAAAGTCCAAACCACTTCGTGTACAACCGTTGGAGCTCAATTACTGAAATCTTCTGGCCACCATTCGATCCTCTCCGAACTCCTCGACTCGCAGCTCAGGAACCTCCGAACTCCTCGACTCTCCAAACAGCTCAGGACCCTCCGAGTGGTCAACCAAGCACATCTAGCTTCATCCCCCCCCTCCTCGGAGACTCTCCCGGCCTCGGACCCCCCTTTGGGGTCCGATCCTCGCCCAGCTTAGAGCATTGCGTCCTCTCTCTCGACCCCCTCGCGCCGATATGCCCAAAAGCCCGTCAACAAAAGCTTACAGACTCAGAAGAAAGAACATTAATCCCCATTTGGTTTACAAAGGAATACCATTCTCGTTATCAGTAAATTAGCATTCCTGCTAGTTAACTAAAAGAAGAAACCCTCTTTACAACAAGAAACAAAGAACAGTGAATTCAGCTTGCAGCTCCGTTATCTCAGACTATTGACTTTGTTGCCCATGGAAGAATTCCTCAGCATGCTTTCTGGAGTGCTGTTGCACTGAAAAGGGTTCAGGTATGAGGACAGGTGACAGAAAATAGTTGAGAGAATGACACACGCCAATCCCTATGGAGGGATCAGAAATTAAATGAGGGAGCTAAGTTCCTGGGTGTGAATATATCCGAGGACATAACCTGGACCCAACATATTATGCTGTTGTAAAGAAGGTATTTCGGCGGCTATATTTCAATAGAAATTTGAGTAGATTTTGAATGTCACCAAAAACGCTATACTTTCTTGGAAGCTTGACAAAATTTGACATGTTAGCTGAAACATTGACAAATTTCCGCAGATGTATGTTGGAGAGTATATTGACTGGTTTTCTCGTGGCCTGATATGGAAGCATCAATGCCATTGTACGGAAAAGCCTGTCAGTAGTAGTAAATATGGCCCAGTCCGACATTGGTAAACCAAACCCACTAATCCCTCCTACCTACACCATGTCCAAATCCCTCCATCTTCCTGCATCAGATCACCTCTCAGTCTCTGGAGTTGCAGTGAAAACAACTATTTTATTACCCCTCTTGTGATAGTACACACCCTTTAACTGAGGCAGCATCCTGGTAAACATATTCTGCACCCTCTACAGAGCCTCCACATCCTTCCAAGTGTGGGGCCACCAGAACTTTATGCAGTGATCCTGACGTGGCCCAACAAGAGTTTTACCAAGTCGGAACATGAATTTTGAACTCAATTCCTAGACAAATAAATGAAAGCATTCTGTAAGCTTCTCTGAAGCAACATATCAACCTGTGTAGCTACTTTCAACTAGCAATGAATGAGGATGCCATGATCTCTGCTCAGCAACACTCTAAAAGACCTTGTCCATAACAGAGTACTGTCTCTTTGCATTTGCCCTGCAGAGTTGCAGTTCCTCACATTTCTCTGGGTCAAATTCCATCTGCCATTTCTCAGCCTATATCTGCAACTGATCTATATTTTGTTGTATTTATTGCCACTCCCTTGTACTATCCACAGCTCCGTCAATCCTGGTATCATCTGCTAATTTACTAACGAATCCAACTACATCTTCATCCAGGACATCTAGAGACATTACAAGCAGCAGAGGTCCCATAATAGATCGTTGTGAAACTCCACTAATCGAAAACCTCCAGCTCCAATGTTTTCCTTCAACCACTCCTCCTGTCTCTTACGCGAAAGCCAGTACTGACTCCAAACAGCCAATTCCCTGCCAACCACATGCATCTGAATCTTCCGGATTACCATCCAAAAAGACTTTGCCCAGCGCCTGAGTAAAATCAATGTAGATACATGCACTGCCTACCCTTATCAAGCTCTATGTAAATAGCTTCTATTTGGATAAACAAGTTTGCCAAGAATAATCAATTGAAGGTGACCATGAACAAACAGGTCCTGACTCAGTGTCGTCAGTTGGGGGTCGTATGTCCTCACTGTCCCTGGGATCAAATCCACATATTTACACATCAACGTTAACACTATTGCTGCCAGAAGAAGTGAGAAACAAGATACACTTAAACATCATCCATCATTTCCAATCTGTTGAACCCATTTCCCTGCAATTTAGTGAAAGTCTGTCTATAGCCGTAGTTATGTGATTTGTCAGGACCTCAGTCCTAGCATGATTCAGCTGTACCCTGTCCAATCAAATCATCTCCATTCCTCCCCAAAAGTGGGACCAAAGTATCATGAATATCAGCAATCTTCCTCCAGTCTTTGAGGCACACTTTTAACTCCCTAATCTAATCGATCCTGTAACAAGCGCATGCACTTTACATAACTATGCAGAGTATATTAACCTTTTGATTCTGATTCCTATATTTATTTCTTAGCTGCTTAGCTGTCACTTTTCAGTGGTTATCCTATTTGCTGGACTCACCTGGACCAGGAACACTGATCATTTTTTTTCTCCCACCCCAAATTCCTCCGCAGTTCAGATGTGATGCCCCAAATCTATTATTTACTTATTTATTGAGATGCAAGATAGAACAAGGACTTCCATCCCCTCAAGCTGCGCCACCTAGTAAACCAAGGTACAAGCTGTGTAATCACAGGACAATTTGTAATGATCAATTCCCAAGCCTATCGGTCTTTGAACCGTGAAAAGAAACTCGATCAGTCGGGAATATCCCAAGCTTTCCACTCAGTGGATGTAAAGAGACTCCGAGCATGATGGGACTGGAATTGTTCTCCAAACTCCGGAACGTCCTAGTCGCCCCACTCTTTAAGAAATGTGAAAGGCAGAAAATAGGAAACAAGGGGCCAGATAATCAGACTTTAGTGGTAGGGACGATGTTGGAGTTGATTGTAAAGGATGTGGTTTAGGTATTCTGGGAGGCACGAATAGCTTGTCGGAGGCATGGTTTCCTTGAGAAAACCTTGCCTGACTAATCTGTTGGAATTCTTTGAAGAAAGATAAAAATAAGATAGACAAATATGTTGATGTTGTGTCGATGTAGATACGTTGATGTTGTGGACATAGATTTTCAGAAGGCTTTTCACAAGCTGCCACACATAAGGCTGTTTAACAAACTATAAACCCATGGTATTATTGAAAAGATATCAGCACGGATTCAAGAAGTGCTGCTTAGCAGGAGGAAAAGAGCGGGGAGAATGGGATCCTTTTCTGATTCATTACCCTGACTATTGGTGTTCCTCATGGCTTTGTGTTGTGACCAATTTTTTTTTATTATATGAGAATGATTTGAATGATGAGATTGATGGACCTGATGGAATTGATGTCCTTGTTGCAAAGTTTGCAGACGATACAAAGATAAGTGAATCGGCAGGTAGATTTGAAAGAATAGGGAAGATACAGAAGAATTCGACACATTAAGGGAATGGTCAAAGAAGTAGCAGATGAAATCCAATGTTGAGAGGTTTATGGTTGTAAACTTTGTTAGAAGAAATGAAAGTTTTACTGCTTTCTAAATGGAAATAAAACATAAAAATCTGAAGTGCAAAAGCATTTGGGATTCCTGTGCAGCATTTGAAAGCTTAATTTGTAGGTCAGGAAGGTAAATGCGGTGTTACATTTTATTTCAAGAGAATCAGAATATAAAACCGAGGATTGAATGGCTTGTAATATGAAGAGGATTTAGAACATAGAACATGGAAAACCTCCAGCACAATGCAGGTCCTTTGGCCCACAATGGTTTACCGAACATTTTTTTGAATTTAGAATTTACCAAGGATTACACATAGCCCTCTATTTTTCCTAAACTCCATGTTCCATCCCAGGAGTCTCTTCAAATACCCTATTGTATCCTCCTGCACCATTTCACAAACTCATCAATCTCTGCGTAAAATACTTACCCCTGACATCTCCTCTGTATCTACATCCAAACACCTTGAAAATGTGCCCTCACACATTAGCCTTTTCAGCCCTGGGATAAGACCTCTGACTATGTGCACAAACAAAGCCCCTGAACATCTGATACACCTCTATTATGTCACCACTCATCCTTCGTCGCTCTGAGAAGAAAAGGACAAGATCATTCACTCTAATCTCAATGGGCATGCTCCTCACTACCGGGACCATCCTCGTAAATCTCCTCTGCACCCTCTCTGTAGTTTGCACATTCTTCCTTTTGTGCAGCGACCAGAACTGGACACAGTATTCCAAGTGGGGTCTGACAGGGGTACTATATAGCTGCAATATTAACCTCTCGGCTCTTGATCTCAATCCCACAGTTGGGGAAGGCCTATGCACCGTATGTCTCATCAACCACAGTCAACCTGAACAGCAGCTTTGAGTGTCTTATGGACTTGGACCCCAAGATCCCTCTGTTCCTCCACACTGCCAAGAATTTTACCATTAATACTATATTCTGACATCATAATTCACCTATCAAAATGAACCACCTCACATTATCTTTGTTGAACTCCATCTGCCAACTCTCAGCACAGTTTTGCACCATATCAATGTTCTGCTGTGAAATCTGACAGCTTTCCACGCTATCCACAACACCCCCAACCTCTGTGACATCAGCAAATTTACTAAATCCTCTTCCACTTCCTCATGTAGACCATTTATAAAAATCAGAATGAGAAGGGCGTCCAGAACAGGTGCCTGAGGCACACCACTGGTCGCCGAACTCTATGCAGAATATGACTCGTTTAAAATCACACTTTTCCATCTGTGGGCAAGCTAGTTCTGGATGCTCAAAGCAATTTCCCTTGGATCCCATGCCTGCTTAGTTTCTCCATAAGCTTTCCATGGGATATCATATGAATTGCATTACTAAAGTCCATATACACTACCTTCATCAATATATTTAGTTACATCCTCAAAAAATTCAATCAGACTCGTAAGGCACAACCTTCTTTGACAAAGCCATGCTTTTAATTTCTAATCATATTATACCTCTCCATATGTTTATAAATTCGACCTCACGGGATCTCTACACCAAAGTACTAACCATCAACTGAAGTAAGACTCACTGGTCTTTAATTTCCTGGGCTAACTCTGCTTCCTTTGTTGAATAATGGAACAAGATCTGCAACACTCCAATCCTCCGGAACTACTTCTGTCCCCATTCATGAAGCAAATATCATTGCCATGGGCTCCACCCCTCACCTTCCACAGTCGCCTGTGTTCTATTCACACGTATCCCCCGACACTCTTTATTGGTCCTATTATCTCACGTCTTATCCCCTTGCTATTCCTGTCCTTGTAGAATGCCTTGGGGTTTTCCTTTATCCTGCTCATCAATCCTTCACCTGGCCGCTTCTGGCCTCAATCTTCCAGATCTCAATCATTATCTAGTCTTTCGCACCTTTCATGAGCTTTTGCTCTCCTCTTGATTAGATTTACAACAGCATTTGTACCCCATGGTTCCTGTCCCGTATCATCCTCTCCCTGTCTCATTAGAACACATCTCTTCAGGAATCCACACAGACATCCACTGAACATTTACCACATTTCTACCATGCATTTTCTGATAACATCTGCTCCCAATTTAAGCTTCCACGTTCCTACCGGATAGCATGATATTTCCCCCTACTCTTATTAAACGTTTTCCTAACTTAACTGTTCCTATCCCTCTCCAATATCATGGTAAAGGAGATAGAATTGTGATCTCTATCTCCAAAATGCTCTACCAATGAGAGACCTGACACCTGACTAGGTTCATTTCCCAATACTCGATCAAGTACAGCCTCTCCTCACGTAGGCTTATCATCATATTTTGGCAAGAAACTTTCCTGAACCCACCTAACAATGCCACTCCATCTAAACCGCTTGCTCTATGGAGATGCTAATTGATATTTGGGAAATTAAAATCGCCCACTAAGTCAACCCTGTTATTATTGCATCTTTGATGTCCCTGTCATCTGAGTCACAGGGGCAGACTCTGTGTCAGAAGTGCCACCATAGTTGCTTCCCCCATAGACTGTCTCCCCCAACAGTACTCTGCATTGTTTTCAAAGCATTTTCATAGCACCAGA
Source organism: Hypanus sabinus (assembly GCF_030144855.1). Lineage (NCBI taxonomy): Eukaryota > Metazoa > Chordata > Chondrichthyes > Myliobatiformes > Dasyatidae > Hypanus > Hypanus sabinus. Next base: position 334,854 of record NW_026780961.1, read on the forward strand.
CATGTTAGACTGCCACCAACATAATAGAACTCTAACCCCATAACCAACATTTCTACTTCATATCCAAGATCCACAAACCCGCCTGTTTCAATGAATTTCTCCCAGAGCCATGAACAGTGAGATCTCTTCCAAAAGGTAAATGCCTTTTCAAAATACACTTGGCCTCTGTTTGTTAACTCTGAGTTTTCCAGAGTTCAACTTATACTCAAAAGTATCAGAAGCAAAGTGGATCTACCTCAGTCTGCACAGGTGAATTTGACTTTCCTCCACTTCTGTAATTTGTGCATTGTTAACCTACACCGACAAATACACTAGCTCAACAGGTTCTTGTGAACCGGGTGAATTGTAAAGAGTAAACAGTAAACAATAAACAGCTCACATTGCTCGTGATGAGACCTTGGTGGTGCGAGGATATTTATTAGGTTCTCAGCCTGAGGGAAGAAGCTGTTACCCAGTCTGGCAGTCGTAGACCTGATGCTCCAGCATTTCATTCCTAAAGATTGTGGGTGTCAAAGAGATTGGCGGATGTGTGGTACGAGACCTGAACAAATTCAACTTCGTTATTTCACTAATGCTGCCCTCAAACGTTGTTAACATTCATTCTGTCTTTGTTCCTTGAGCGTGTCCTGTCAACCAGCCAGTCCAGAATTCTTGTTGTCATGGAGAATGGCTGGGAACAGAAGCAGTTCTTGCAGTCTCCATTTCTCTAAGTTGATCTTTCTCCCTCTATGATACGTCAGTCTTCCATCAGCTGAATAACAGAACTGAGCAGCAACAAGATAAGCAAGGCCACATGGTCGACAGGCACCAGTAGAACACACAAAGGGTGAAATATACGTTGTTCAATTTGTATTTTTTATGACTGCACATAAAATATATTGGAATACGATGCATTGTTTCGATGTAAGTGAACAATTGGTGAGGTGTAGAAGAGGATATTTTAGGTCCGAATGTAAATGTCTGGGTCAATACGAGTGGCATTCAGATCTGTCACTGAAAGGGTAGCGATGAGCGTACTGGAAATATAGATGCAGCAGATAAACACCAGTAACATTTTTAAACCTGATGTGGATGTAAGGCAAAGAACACCATGAATCTATCCAGTTCAGACAGTGACCAGCCTCTGATCTCTGCTGGATAGTGGAATAGGTTTAGTAGTCCCACAGGAAACACTGAGATTCTAAAGTGTTTGAGATTATCACTCATCATTCACTCAAAATCTACATTATGCAAGCTGTCCTCTTACTACAATTGTTCTCTGGAGAACCTGCTCAGCATGGCCTAAGACAATTCACCTGGGTATGTTTCCATCTTGGCCCACAAACACTTCATAACGCCAGTCCACGGGGTTAATTCAGTATTAAGCCCGAAAGCTGAGTGCTGCTTACTATATATAAAGTCACACTCGATAACGGAGTCAGCTTACAGGGGAGCTGGAAGCACTAGTGACAGGAGATCAGTTTGACAATTGATCCTCTGCACTGGTTTGCCAGCTGACTGCACATCAGCTGGACTCAAAGAGCACAGGGCCAGTTCCAGAGCGAGCAGCTGCTCTGCTGACATCGGCAATCAGTGAGGAGCTTTTTCCACAGACTCAGTGTTAAAGATTCATCGGCTGAAAACACATGTCCACTATTACAAAAAGAAAATAATTTGAACTACTTAATAAAATAGATTTGGAGAAATATACTGCACAGAAAACAGGCACTACGGCCAAACACATCCACGCTGAGCAAGTTACCTGAATGAGCTTCTTATTTGCCCTCAATGACCCTCTAAATCTTTCTAATCAATGCACATGTCCAAATGTCTTCTAAATGGTAAAAACATGTCTATTAACTTAGTTTGTACTTAGTAAATCTGAGATGAATTTAGCCAGGGGATTTCCCAGCTTGTGAACTGGGAAGATCTGTGGAATGTCACTCTCTCTTTTTGGACTCTATGGAAAGTCTATGGTGGAGCTGAGTCCGATGCAGGATTTACAGTTGTCCATTTATGGGGATTTCCCTCCACAGATACGTATTAGTCGCAATTAGAGATCAGACTTGACATCTGTTGCACAAAGACCAGCTCGTTCAATTCATACAAAGTCTGCAGGGTAACATAGTATTCCTCAGCTGACGAGAAATAAATCTCAATAATTTATTCACGATGCCTGATGACCTACCTTTTTCCCTTCAGGAGCTGGGGTTTGGATTCAAAGATATTAAGTGGTGTAAAGTGCTGACCACTGATTTGCTACGTGGAAGTGGGTGAGATGATTCTGCATTGACAGAAAAGCTGATGTCATCCTGTTACGTATTCCGGCAACAATGAATATATGAGTTCGGCAAGGGGTTCTGTATAACAAATAACACGTTTATTAAACACAGAAAACAAACCCCCCAAAAACAAACACTAACGTAACCGGAAACAGCTGCTGTGCGGCAGCTCAAACAGTTCTTAAAGCGATATTGCAAAAACAGTTCTTTAAAGTAGTATTGCCAAAAGTTCGATATGCTCACAGTTCAGCTAAAAGGAGAGACTTTATAAGACTATTTAAATTTTCTTTCACGTCGCTTCACTTCGATACCCGATGTCGAACTTCTCCCACGACGAATTTACAAAACGGAACGGCTTAAAGGCACTGACCTTTCCTTTATCACACTGTCCTCAATCTCCTGCTTTCCCGCAGAGATTAACACGTGAACAGTCCACGAAATCCTTTCGAATAAGGATTAAATAAGGTCGAACCCGTTTCACCGTCGAAGTAGATCCTCCTCGATCTTCGATCTTCACTCTCCACTGATTTCGGAACTTGCAGTATTTCAAGAACCTGCTGGCAATGATCTTTTAAACTTTTGGCATTTGATAAAACTTCACCCTTCAGCTAAACTGCGTCATCCCATTAAATCACGCAGTGGCATGAAATCAACTTGACAAATCCAGCCTCGAGCTGTCCCTCCTCACAGGGTGGAGTCTTCCTTTTATAACCAGTTAAAAAAAAAACTGTCACATGATCTCTACTGGCGGGAAACTGACGTCATTTCACCATCACAAGACCATTACCTCAAGTCCAGTACAGCTTCAACCCCTGTCAAGTGACAAGGACACCACTGTCATGTCACGAGTACGTAACCATCCATTCATGGAATATACTGTTTTTAACTTTCCATTTGTTTTACAGTACCCAGTGAAAAGCATCCACTTCATGTGACAGAAGCCATAACAGATCATAAGTCTGTTGGTTATTCAAACTCTATCTGGAGACCTAATAGAGAAATCCCATCCTTACCCATTCTGGTTTTTCTTCACTCTCATCCCTACATCTAGACTCCTGACTCTTATCTGCCTCCTGACAAGCCCTTTTGATAGTATCAAGTCTCCAGGAGCTTGTCAGGACGGGGACAGGATTGGACCCAAATGCAGAACGCAGGCACTGAAGTACTAGGGGTAGGACAGGATGGGGATGCCATGGCATGCAGGGGCTTATGCAGGCGGAGCTGTATCCCCGATTTCGTGATAGGGCAGGAGGATCCCAGAGCTCGTGGCGGGCCGCATGGATCCCGGGCAGGGCCACCTCCCAGGCTAAAAACACGGAGGCATCTGCAAGGAGCGGACACCTGGGCAGGTGCCGGGCACAACCCTTAGTTAGCAATGGGTGGAAAGGGCAGAATCCCCACCGGGCAGCGGCAGTCCAGCCAGGCCTGCCCGAGGGAGGCAAGGAATCAGAAGAATGCTGGGTCCAGGGAGAGCAGTAGGGCTACCGTGATACACCGGTTTATTGGGAAGGGCAACCGACAGCGTGACAGCGCAGGCAAGGCGACTAAGGCGGAACAGCGGGACCAGCGCACACGAGAGAATCAGTGGAACAAGACCAACCGGACAGAACAGATGCAGGAGAGGCCGGCAACCAGGGCAAAACAGGATTCCGAGCAGGCCGGCAACCAGGGAAAGAGCAGAATTCAGAGCCGGCAGCCCAGGTACAGATCGGGTAAAACCGGCTTCGGAGTAGGACAACCCACACCCAGGCTCAGTCCCCGAGTCCCTTATAAACACCTGCCCCCTAATAGGCGACAGCTGTCCCTCCTTAAGTCAAGACGATCCAATGGCTCCGGGTGACAGGAGGGCTGGCTGGAGGAAGAGAAGAATGCTTAGATTCATGGTACTTTGCTTCCACTATTGCGGAAGGATGGAGATGATTTGATTGGACAGGTTCCAGCTGAAACATGCTAGGTCTGAAGTCCTGACAAATCACATAACTAGGGTTGTGGACAGTATTTCACTAAATAGCAGGGAAGTGGGTTCAACAGATTGGAATTGGAATGTTTTTATTATTGCCATAGGTACCGCAATAGTGAATGTTTTTGCATGTGTACCCTTGAGACAAATCAAATCATATCGTTACACAGTGTAATGAGGTAGGATAAGGTAAAACATTAATAATGCAGAAGGTGTAGAATAATGTGCAGAATAATTACAATAGAATTAAGGAAAAGTATGGATGAAATAATAGCATCCATGACATCACTGACGAGCGCTGCCTCCAAAAGGCAGCATCCATCATGAGGGACCGCCACCACCCAGGACATGCCTTCTTCCCATTTCTACCATCATGGAGGAGGTACAGGAGCCTGAAGGCACACACTCAATGGTTCAGCGACAGCCTCTTCCCATCTGACATCGGATTTCTTACTTATTTAACTTTTTTATACTATTTTTATAGAAATCTAACTGTGATTTACTGGTTTTATTATAATGCATTACGATGTACTTCTCGAGCATAACAAATTTCAAGACATATAGCATTGATATTAAACCTAATTCTTTTTGTGAATATTAAAGAGGATACAAAGAGTACTTTTACAGATGTATAAACAGTAAAAGAGAGTGTAGAATGGATATTGGACCTCTGGGAAATTACACTGGAGAAGTTGTCAGATACACTGAAACGGCAGAGAACTGTACACGTACTTTGTGTCAGTCTCCAATGTTTTCCGACATGAAGAACATGCCAGAAATTGAAGCCTGGGCGGCATTGAGTATCGTCACTTTTAATAAGGAGAAATTGCTTGGAGAGTTGTAATTCCTGATGGTGGATGGACAAGACACCACGGATTCGCAAAAGGAGGCTGAAGCGATTGTGGAGGCATTAATAGTGCAAGAATAATTAGTCAGGAATTGTCCACCGTGACCGGGAAATCACAAATGTCACTCTACTCCTGAAGAACACAGGAAGGAAAAAGATAGGAAATTATTGGTTGCTAACCAAGATTGCAGTGGATGGTGCAATTTGAGAGTCCATGCTACGGATGAGGTATAAGTGCATCTTGGTTCTGACTTCTCCTGACGGTAAGAGTGTTCACTTTGATTTGTAAATATGTGGATTTCATCTCCAGGCACAGTGAGTATATAAGATCCCCATTTGAATACACTAAGATATGAACTGTTTGTTCATAGTCTCAGTGCATTGATTACTCTTCACAAACATGTTTATCCAAATATTTGCGCCATTGCAAAATACTCCATTTGAGGTTGTTCCCCTCCCTGAATCACAATATATAGGGGACAACCACCGAAATCTGATACAGCAGCTCAAAGAAAACAACTTCGATTTCTTCGTTACAGGTAAATCTGATTTGTCTGAGTCTTTCTGAAATAATTATTGACAAGCATTAAATGGAGATGGCTTCATTGGTAAATTGGCAGATGAAGAAGCAATTGATGGAGCTGTGGATAGTGTAGAGAACTGGCAATAAATACAGCAAAATGTAGATCAATTGCAGATATAGGCTGGGAAATGGCAAATGGAAATTGACCCAGATAAATGTGACGAATTGCACCTCAGTAAGGCAAACGCAAGACAGAACACTGTTATGGGCAAGGTCCTTTGGTGTTGCTGAGCAGAGAGATCATGGCATCCTAGTTCATTGCTAGTTCTAAGTAGCTACACAAGTTGGTATGTTGTTTAGAAATAGGCTTACAACATGCTTGCATTTATTATTCAAATAATTTAGCTCAATAGTCATGTTCCTACTTTGTAAGACTCTTGTTGGGCCACATCTGGATGACTGCATACAGTACTGGTCGCCCCACACTTGGAAGGATGTGGAGGCGTTGGAGAGGGTGAAGAATATGTTTACCAGGATGCTGCTTCATTTATAGGGTGTGTGCTATCACAGGAGGCGTAATAAAATGTTGTTTCCACTGGAGCTCCAAAGGCGGAGGGGTAATCTGATAGAGGATTGCAGGAAGATGGAGGGTATGGACATGGTATAGGCAGGAAGGATTAGTGTTTGGGTGTTTTTGATTTGCTTTATAGCTAGTTCATCACAGCAATGTGGCCCAAATGGCCTGGTGCTGTGCTGTACTCGTCATTGTTCTATGTTCTCAAAGCATTTTCATAGCAAACTGACATGTTTGACTGTTACTTTGTACCTGTTGGTTAAATCCTTTGCAATTTACAACTTGCTATTCTAAACCCAAGGTAAAGATTCCAATTAGAATTTTAAATCTCTCACAATATCATTAGACATGTTGGCTCCTAAACTACACAAGCAGCAATGACGTTAAATTAGTTTCGACATTCCATGTTCATGAGATGTTCTTCTGCACACCATTGATTTAACATGTCGTAATTTGAGTTAATAGCACCTTTCTGTCACCTTAAACAGTCTGACATATCACAGAAACAAATATTTTCACCCATGGAACTGCCAAAGATCAGATACCTTATCTTTAAACGATGGAATCTCTTGTACATGAAAGTCGCTGAAGGTTCTGAGATTCTCAAACCACCCTGCCTGGCACATGTGATCAATCCATGGTCAAGGTCACTAAGATCTCATTTCTCTTCTATGCTGATGTTTGGTCTCAACAGCAAATGAATCTCTTGACCATTCCTGCATGCTTTTATGCATTAAGTTACATCGAAAATTTTGGATGATGAGATATCGGCACTAACAAGTGTAGTGGGATGTACGGGTGTCCATAATAAAGTGGCCACTGAATGTATTATGCTCTGATTGGGCTGTCCTGAACCATTTCTCTGTCATTGAGGTATTTTAGAAGTAGAGTTTCTGATAAATTGAAAAAACAGCATCCGATCTCACTCATGCAGCAACGTTACGACAATGTGTTTGATAATGACACTGATAGAAAGGACAAGGACTGAACACCAGGGAGAACTTGCCCATCTTTTCCAAGGTACATGGAAATCACTCAAGAGGCTTTAACATCTCTGCCTGGATTGCTTCAGAGCTGCATTGAAATAGCATCCTAGAATTTGAACTGTTCCCAAGATTGGACCTTGAACCCATTCCATAGCCTCAAGGGAAGAATCACACCACCTGGTCACACTTGACACTGATACGAACTCAGCATAAAAACAACTTTAGGGAAATGGAAAACAATCAGCTCAGCAAAGGCAGCAGTACAGGAACTTGCAGCTCATACGGAATGGAATCTAAATTCATACTCTCTGTGATTAAAGAAGAGAATAGAATTTTTAATGTTATTCTATCTACAATTGAAGGGTGTTCTAAAGTAGTCTTCAAGGCTACTAGAGTCTGTACTTCTGCAGATAATCTATTACCTTCAGTGACATGTATCTGATTGTACAAGACAATATGTGGGAACTGAATTCAGCACAGATATACTATAGCCTATTGTTGAACACACACAACTTAAACTACAAAAATACAGTATTGCCTTTAAAACTGATCTGATTTACTGTCCCAGCTATCCAACGATAAGTCATTCTTGTCATATAGAAGTATGTCTGTATTCACTTTACCTGTATTCTCAGTTTTCTGAAATATTCTACCTTTCAATTTGTAGTTTCCAAAAGTCATAGGAGCGGAATTAGGCCATTTAAACCCAAAGGGTTTGCCCCACCATTCCATTTTGGCTGATTTATTATCCCTCTCAACCCCATTTGCTTCCCCTGGTCAGGAACCTTTCACAAACATACTAATGAATAATCTATCAATCTCCACTTTACACATCCCCAATCACTTAGCTTCACAGCTGTCTGTGGCAAGCAATTCCACAGATTCACCACCTTCTGGCTCGAGAAATTCCTCCTTATCCCTGTTGTAAAGGGACATACTTCTACTCCAAGGCTGTACCGTCTGGTCCCAAACTCCACCACCACAAAATACATCCTCTCTACTTCAACTCTATCTAGGTCTTTCAATATCCATAAGCTTTCAATGTCCTTCTTTTCTCTTTACCAGAGCTATCAAAAGTGAGATACCTTTCTCCAGATAATGGCCTTCCAAAAAACTCTTGTCGTCCTGGTGTTTCTCCTGCTGATTGTTAACACTGAGTTTTCCAAAGCCCAAATGGGCGGACATCTTGAACCCAGATTAAACAGTAATGCAGAGGGAATTTCTTCACAGGTAGGATTGTCTTACCTCCACTTCTTTAACATTGTTCATTGTTGAAATTGCCTGCAATCCCAAAAATTGAACAGGTTCAGGAACTCAAGTTCAAATTCAATTTTCTTTACAGATATACAACCAAACGAAACAACATTCCTCTACAACGTGCTCCAACCACAGAACATTGATCGCACAAAGCACATAAAACTAAATATTGTCAAAAATAAGTGAATAAAATATAATTCACAATGCATGCAGTGTGCAGCACATTAAAAAAAAAACAACTAACAGTAAAGAGCTCACTGTCTTGTGATGAGAGGTCGGGAGTGGCAGGGCATTCATTGGTTTTGTAACCTAATGAAAGAAGCTATTACCCAGTCTAGCAGTCGTAGTCCTCAAGCTGCAGTGCCTCCTTCCCGATGATTATAGGTCAAAGAGATTGGGAGATATGTGCCAGGGATCCTCAATGATGCTTTGGGCTTTCACTAAATCAAATGTGTCAGATCATTAATATTCCAAACAACATTTTATTTAAAGTCAAACATCTATTTTTTGATATAATGAACATACTGAAATGCAATAAAAAAACATTAATTTTTCCAAGTCAAATTGAGTTTATTCTTATTATCATAAGTTCAGTGAGGTACGGATTCAGTACCAAGGAATATTTGCATGCAGCAACATCACAAAGATGAAGGGACAGACAGCACACAGAATATAGATTATGCATTAGCTCTTCCTTAAGTCATGCCATATGCAATAAAGTCGATTTGCCATCATGAGTATATATTTTCAGAAGTTAATTGGCTGGAATAGTAATGAATGGGAGATTGGTTTGACTAGACAAAATAGATGAATGTTACTTGAGGCAGGCATCCCCAACAGGGCTGAAAACAACGTCAATTACAATTTCCCACGAGAAGTTACTCACGGACAGTTATAGAAAATCGTGTTGGTCTTGCAATGGAAATGTTCCCATGATACTTCAGGGTTTATTCATCGAGAAGATACTTTGATTGATGCAAAAGTGGGGTGGGAGGTGGACGGGGTAATACTTTGGAAATATTTTCTGAGGAGCTGTCTGGTCAAATTAAATAGTGAGAACTGGTGCCGAATACTTCCCTGTATTCAATGGTGGGTGAGGTTCACCAATGAAGGACTGGGCCATATTTAGTACATATTACAGGCTTTTCCGTACAATGGCATTGATGCTTCCATATCAGGCCAAGATGAAACCAGTCAATACACTCTCTAACAGACATCTGTAGAAATTTGTCAATGTTTCAGATAATAATTCAAATTTTGTCAAGCTTCCAAGAAAGCATAGCATTTTTGGTGACATTCCAAATCTCCTCAAATTCCTATTGAAATATAGCCGCCGTCACACCTTCTTTACAGCTGTATCAATATGTTGGGTCCAGGTTAGCTCCTCGGACATACTGGCCCACAGGAACTTTAAATGGCACCCTCACTGCATTTCTGATCCCTCCATGAGGATTGGTGTGTGTCATTCACTCAACTATAATGTGTCATCTGTCCTCATACCCGAACTCTATATTCTCAAACCCAACCTCCGGAAAACACGGTGAGGAATTCTTCCATGGGCAAGAAAGTCAATGGTCTGAGATAACTGAGCTGCAAGTTGAATTCACAATTCTTTGTTTCTTGTCAATTCACAGGAAAATATGAGCGAAAGTCTGAGAAGCAGATTCCGACCACGCAACAGGTGACTTTGTGGTTTGTTAGAAGTAAAGGTCTGTTAAGATCTATTAAGAACTGTGCATTCCAGTGATCCACCACTCTCTGAATAAAAAAAACCCTACGCCTCACATGCCCTTTGAACACACGCCTTCTCACTTTAAATGCCTGCCCTTTGGTATTTGACATTTCAACCCCGGGAATCAGATACTCCCTGTCTACTCTATCTATGCCGCTTTTAAACTTATAAACCTTCATCGGAATTCCCCTCAGGCTATGGTGCTCCAGAGGAAACAACTCACCGTCCTTTCCAATTGTATCCAGTCTCAATTGTAAGCCAGACTGACGCTGTGGAAATACAGCTCCAGAAATATGATTTTTATTTCTGCAAGGAGCATGTGTGTGTGTGGCAAATATCCATCGACATTTCCTGGTACATGCTTCAGAGCATCGACTGATGATAAGAGGATGTTCACCATGACAATGGAGTAAACTCTAGATGTCTCATTCTCCTGTGTAGTAAAGGACTTCAATTTGCTGCATCCTACTACAAGTTCTGAGTTATCATAATTCAAAAATGAGCATTGCTAAAAGTTCACGTGCAACGTTTGTATTTATATTTTCTGCCCATTACACTACTGGTGTTTTTGGCAGCAATAAAGGTCTTCCTTCTCTGGCTGTGTTCAGTGCTTCCTTCATCATGTCAGTGTTACGCCTGTGACAATAGACAATAGGTGCAGTAGACCATTCGGCCCGACAAGCCTGCACCGCCATTTTGAAATCATGGCTGATCAATTACTATCAATACCCTGTTCCTGCTTTGTCCCCATATCTCTTGATTCCCTTATCCATGATACCTATCTAGCTCCTTCTTGAAAGCATCCAGAGAATTGGCCTCCACTATCTTCCAAGGCAGTGCATTCCAGACCCCCACAACTCTCTGGGAGAAGAAGCTTTTCCTTAACTCTGTCCTAAATGACCTACCCCTTATTATCAAACCATGCCCTCTGGTACTGGACTCTCCCAGCATCTGGAACATATTTCCTGCCTCTATCTAGTCCAATCTCTTAATAATCTTACATGCTTCAATCAGATCCCCTCTCAATCTCCTTAATTCCAGCGTGTACAGGCCCAGTCTCTCTAACCTCTCTGCGTAAGACAGTCCAGACACCCCAGGAATTAACCTCGTGAATCTACGCTGCACTTCCTCTACAGCCAGGATGTCCTTCCTTAACCCTGAAGACCAAAACTGTACACAATACTCCAGGTGAGGTCTCATCAGGGCTCTGTACAAATGCAGGATGATTTCCTTGCTCTTGTACTCAATTCCCTTTGCAATAAAGGCCAACATTCCATTAGCCTTCTTCACTGCCTGCTGTACTTGCTCATTCACCTTCAGTGACTGATGAACAAGGACTCCGAGATCTCTTTGTATTGCTCCCTTACCCAACTCTAAACCGTTCAGATAATAATCTACCTTCCTGTTCTTACTCCCAAAGTGGATAACCTCACACTTATTCACATTAAACGCCATCTGCCTAGTATCTGCCCACTCACCCAGCCTATCTAAGTCACCCTGAATTCTCCCAGCATCCTCATCACATGTCGTACTGCCATCCAGCTTAGTATCATCAGCAAATTTGCTGATGTTATTTTTTATGCCTTCATCCAAATCATTAACGTAAGTGGTAAACAGCTGTGGTCCCAATACCGAGCCCTGTGGCACCCCACTAGTCACCACCTGCCATTCCGAGAAACACACATTCACACCTACCCTTTGCTTTCTATCTGCCAACCAGTGTTCTATCCATGTCAATGCCTTCCCCCCGATGCCATGAGCTTTGATTTTACCCACCAATCTTCTATGTGGGACCTTATCAAATGCCTTCTGAAAATCAAGGTACACTACATCCACTGCATCTCCCCCGCCTAACTTCCTGGTTACATCCTCGAAAAACTCCAACAGATTAGTCAAGCATGATTCACCCTTGGTAAATCCATGCTGGCTTGGCCCAATCCTATCACTGCTATCAAGATATGCCACAATTTCATCCTTAATAATGGACTCCAGCATCTTTCCCTCCACTGATGTCAGGCTGACAGGCCGATAGTTCTCTGTTTTCTCCCTCTTCCTTTTTGAGAATTGCAAGATCGCTATTAAGTCAGGGTAGTAGACCCAGGAAATGAGAGAGAGAAGTTTGGAATGTCCTGGCCCCCAGCGATACAAAGCCACGGAAAAGGTCATTGTTTCTTGGAGGCGGAATTGTGTATTGAATACTATGCTTCGTGGATGCCCTCAGGCAACGTGGGCAGGTTAGGGGATGGCATCATTCCACCCTGAGTGACATCTGAGACCCTTTGAGTGGGGATAAAAGAGGGTCTGGGGAACAGCTCCTTGAGACGCACCAGAAGAAAGGCTAGAACTCCTGAAACAGCGTAATAGTGAAAGCCGGCGGAAAAGCCCACGTAGAAATATAGAAATATAAAACCATAAATAATTAAATAATAATAAATTATGCCGTGGAAATAATCAGTGATTCATAGTCATTTTATTCGTGACAACATTAATTCGTTATCAGCTAAGCACTGTTTCTGAGTTTAGTCTATTCATTTACTATATTAATAATTCACATGTCAAGACAAGACAAGGTAAAGGAGCAGAAGTAGGCCATTCGGCCCCTTGAGTCTGCTCCGCCACTTCACCATGAGCTTAAGTATTCTCCCATCTCCAATTTCCCACTTTTTCCCCATATTCCTTGATACCCTGACTAATTAGATTCCCATCAATCTCCTCCTTAAACGCCCTCAATTATTGGGCCTCCACACTGCATGTGGCAACGAATTCCACGACCATGATGCCTCAAACAGAATTACAGGACAATGAGTTCCAATCAATTTGCAATCAATGCCCACATTACACAATAATCTGTTTTGCTTTGGTATCATACTACAAACTTTCTCAATGTTTCTGTTGACATGTCACTCATTAAGTGAATACCAAATCGTCAGTCCTGTTGAAGTGATTTGAAGTGCTTTGTAATTTAATTAAATTTGTCATTTGATAACGTATATTGATAACTTTCAACAAAAGTAATCAGTCTATAATATTAGCTAAGCAGAGTCTGCTGTGTCACATATCGGGGAATGTTTCTGTTCTCTTGATAAAACTAGATCTGTGTAAAGGCAACAAAGGAGCACATTATGAACTTTAATTAATATTGTATAATACAATAGTTGTATCTAGTCTCAATTGTAAGCCAAGCTGACACTGAGGAAATACAGCTCCAGAAATAAGATTTTTAGTTCTGCAAGGAGTATGTGTGTGTGGCAAATATCAAGCAGCATTTCCTGGTGCATGATTCAGAGCACACGACTGACGATTAGTAGAGGCCAGGCGAAGAGATGTCCATGGGTCTTGCCCGTTCAGGGTTTCAGTTCAGCAATAAAAATTCAGACTGGTAAATCAAAACTGGTCTGGAAAAGCAATAAAGAATAATTCTACATCTGAGTGTAACTGTATTCCTGAGTCTCCACATGAAATGCATACTAGACAGTAGAGAAAACTAAGTGGAAGTACTGACATGATGAAGGAAGCCCTGGACACAACCAGAGAGGAAGACCTTTATTGCTGCCAAAAACACCGGTAGTGTAATGGGCAGAAAATATAAATAGAACAGTTGCATTTGACTTTCAGCATTGTTCATTTTCGAATTATGATAACTCAGAACTTGTAGTAGGATGCAGAAAATTTAATTCCTTTACTGCACAGAAGAAAGAGACATCTGGAGTTTACTCCAATGTCGTGGTGAACATCCTCTTATCGTCAGTCGTGTGCTCTGAATCATGCACCAGGAAATGCTGCTTGATATTTGCCACACACACATACTCCTTGCAGAACTAAAAATCTTATTTCTGGAGCTGTATTTCCTCAGTGTCAGCTTGGCTTACAATTGAGACTAGATACAACTATTGTATTATACAATATTAATTAAAGTTCATAATGTGCTCCTTTGTTGCCTTTACACAGATCTAGTTTTATCAAGAGAACAGAAACATTCCCCGATATGTGACACAGCAGACTCTGCTTAGCTAATATTATAGACTGATTACTTTTGTTGAAAGTTATCAATATACGTTATCAAATGACAAATTTAATTAAATTACAAAGCACTTCAAATCACTTCAACAGGACTGACGATTTGGTATTCACTTAATGAGTGACATGTCAACAGAAACATTGAGAACGTTTGTAGTATGATACCAAAGCAAAACAGATTATTGTGTAATGTGGGCATTGATTGCAAATTGATTGGAACTCATTGTCCTGTAATTCTGTTTGAGGCATCATGGTCGTGGAATTCGTTGCCACATGCAGTGTGGAGGCCCAATAATTGAGGGCGTTTAAGGAGGAGATTGATGGGAATCTAATTAGTCAGGGTATCAAGGAATATGGGGAAAAAGTGGGAAATTGGAGATGGGAGAATACTTAAGCTCATGGTGAAGTGGCGGAGCAGACTCAAGGGGCCGAATGGCCTACTTCTGCTCCTTTACCTTGTCTTGTCTTGACATGTGAATTATTAATATAGTAAATGAATAGACTAAACTCAGAAACAGTGCTTAGCTGATAACGAATTAATGTTGTCACGAATAAAATGACTATGAATCACTGATTATTTCCACGGCATAATTTATTATTATTTAATTATTTATGGTTTTATATTTCTATATTTCTACGTGGGCTTTTCCGCCGGCTTTCACTATTACGCTGTTTCAGGAGTTCTAGCCTTTCTTCTGGTGCGTCTCAAGGAGCTGTTCCCCAGACCCTCTTTTATCCCCACTCAAAGGGTCTCAGATGTCACTCAGGGTGGAATGATGCCATCCCCTAACCTGCCCACGTTGCCTGAGGGCATCCACGAAGCATAGTATTCAATACACAATTCCGCCTCCAAGAAACAATGACCTTTTCCGTGGCTTTGTATCGCTGGGGGCCAGGACATTCCAAACTTCTCTCTCTCATTTCCTGGGTCTACTACCCTGACTTAATAGCGATCTTGCAATTCTCAAAAAGGAAGAGGGAGAAAACAGAGAACTATCGGCCTGTCAGCCTGACATCAGTGGAGGGAAAGATGCTGGAGTCCATTATTAAGGATGAAATTGTGGCATATCTTGATAGCAGTGATAGGATTGGGCCAAGCCAGCATTGATTTACCAAGGGTGAATCATGCTTGACTAATCTGTTGGAGTTTTTCGAGGATGTAACCAGGAAGTTAGGCGGGGGAGATGCAGTGGATGTAGTGTACCTTGATTTTCAGAAGGCATTTGATAAGGTCCCACATAGAAGATTGGTGGGTAAAATCAAAGCTCATGGCATCGGGGGGAAGGCATTGACATGGATAGAACACTGGTTGGCAGATAGAAAGCAAAGGGTAGGTGTGAATGTGTGTTTCTCGGAATGGCAGGTGGTGACTAGTGGGGTGCCACAGGGCTCGGTATTGGGACCACAGCTGTTTACCACTTACGTTAATGATTTGGATGAAGGCATAAAAAATAACATCAGCAAATTTGCTGATGATACTAAGCTGGATGGCAGTACGACATGTGATGAGGATGCTGGGAGAATTCAGGGTGACTTAGATAGGCTGGGTGAGTGGGCAGATACTAGGCAGATGGCGTTTAATGTGAATAAGTGTGAGGTTATCCACTTTGGGAGTAAGAACAGGAAGGTAGATTATTATCTGAACGGTTTAGAGTTGGGTAAGGGAGCAATACAAAGAGATCTCGGAGTCCTTGTTCATCAGTCACTGAAGGTGAATGAGCAAGTACAGCAGGCAGTGAAGAAGGCTAATGGAATGTTGGCCTTTATTGCAAAGGGAATTGAGTACAAGAGCAAGGAAATCATCCTGCATTTGTACAGAGCCCTGATGAGACCTCACCTGGAGTATTGTGTACAGTTTTGGTCTTCAGGGTTAAGGAAGGACATCCTGGCTGTAGAGGAAGTGCAGCGTAGATTCACGAGGTTAATTCCTGGGGTGTCTGGACTGTCTTACGCAGAGAGGTTAGAGAGACTGGGCTTGTACACGCTGGAATTAAGGAGATTGAGAGGGGATCTGATTGAAGCATGTAAGATTATTAAGAGATTGGACTAGATAGAGGCAGGAAATATGTTCCAGATGCTGGGAGAGTCCAGTACCAGAGGGCATGGTTTGATAATAAGGGGTAGGTCATTTAGGACAGAGTTAAGGAAAAGCTTCTTCTCCCAGAGAGTTGTGGGGGTCTGGAATGCACTGTCTTGGAAGATAGTGGAGGCCAATTCTCTGGATGCTTTCAAGAAGGAGCTAGATAGGTATCATGGATAAGGGAATCAAGAGATATGGGGACAAAGCAGGAACAGGGTATTGATAGTAATTGATCAGCCATGATTTCAAAATGGCGGTGCAGGCTTGTCGGGCCGAATGGTCTACTGCACCTATTGTCTATTGTCACAGGCGTAACACTGACATGATGAAGGAAGCACTGAACACAGCCAGAGAAGGAAGACCTTTATTGCTGCCAAAAACACCAGTAGTGTAATGGGCAGAAAATATAAATACAACCGTTGCACGTGAACTTTTAGCATTGCTCATTTTTGAATTATGATAACTCAGAACTTGTAGTAGGATGCAGCAAATTGAAGTCCTTTACTACACAGGAGAATGAGACATCTCGAGTTTACTCCATTGTCATGGTGAACATCCTCTTATCATCAGTCGATGCTCTGAAGCATGTACCAGGAAATGTCGATGGATATTTGCCACACACACACATGCTCCTTGCAGAAATAAAAATCATATTTCTGGAGCTGTATTCCCACAGCGTCAGTCTGGCTTACAATTGAGACTGGATACAATTGGAAAGGTCGGTGAGTTGTTTCCTCTGGAGCACCATAGCCTGAGGGGAATTCCGATGAAGGTTTATAAGTTTAAAAGAGGCATAGATAGAGTAGGCAGGGAGTATCTGATTCCCGGGGTTGAAATGTCAAATATCAAAGGGCAGGCATTTAAAGTGAGAAGGCGTGTGTTCAAAGGGCATGTGAGGCGTAGGGTTTTTTTTTATTCAGAGAGTGGTGGATCACTGGAATGCACAGTTCTTAATAGATCTTAACAGACCTTTACTTCTAACAAACCACAAAGTCACCTGTTGCGTGGTCGGAATCTGCTTCTCAGACTTTCGCTCATATTTTCCTGTGAATTGACAAGAAACAAAGAATTGTGAATTCAACTTGCAGCTCAGTTATCTCAGACCATTGACTTTCTTGCCCATGGAAGAATTCCTCACCGTGTTTTCCGGAGGTTGGGTTTGAGAATATAGAGTTCGGGTATGAGGACAGATGACACATTATAGTTGAGTGAATGACACACACCAATCCTCATGGAGGGATCAGAAATGCAGTGAGGGTGCCATTTAAAGTTCCTGTGGGCCAGTATGTCCGAGGAGCTAACCTGGACCCAACATATTGAAACAGCTGTAAAGAAGGTGTGACGGCGGCTATATTTCAATAGGAATTTGAGGAGATTTGGAATGTCACCAAAAATGCTATGCTTTCTTGGAAGCTTGACAAAATTTGAATTATTATCTGAAACATTGACAAATTTCTACAGATGTCTGTTAGAGAGTGTATTGACTGGTTTCATCTTGGCCTGATATGGAAGCATCAATGCCATTGTACGGAAAAGCCTGTAATATGTACTAAATATGGCCCAGTCCGTCATTGGTGAACCTCACCCACCATTGAACACAGGAAAGTATTCGGCACCAGTTCTCACTATTTAATTTGACCAAACAGCTCCTCAGAAAATATTTCCAAAGTATTACCCCGTCCACCTCCCACCCCACTTTTGCATCAATCAAAGTATCTTCTCGATGAATAAACCCTGAAGTATCATGGGAACATTTCCATTGCAAGACCAACACGATTTTCTATAACTGTCCGTGAGTAACTTCTCGTGGGAAATTGTAATTGACGTTGTTTTCAGCCCTGTTGGGGATGCCTGCCTCAAGTAACATTCATCTATTTTGTCTAGTCAAACCAATCTCCCATTCATTACTATTCCAGCCAATTAACTTCTGAAAATATATACTCATGATGGCAAATCGACTTTATTGCATATGGCATGACTTAAGGAAGAGCTAATGCATAATCTATATTCTGTGTGCTGTCTGTCCCTTCATCTTTGTGATGTTGCTGCATGCAAATATTCCTTGGTACTGAATCCGTACCTCACTGAACTTATGATAATAAGAATAAACTCAATTTGACTTGGAAAAATTAATGTTTTTTTATTGCATTTCAGTATGTTCATTATATCAAAAAATAGATGTTTGACTTTAAATAAAATGTTGTTTGGAATATTAATGATCTGACACATTTGATTTAGTGAAAGCCCAAAGCATCATTGAGGATCCCTGGCACATATCTCCCAATCTCTTTGACCTATAATCATCGGGAAGGAGGCACTGCAGCTTGAGGACTACGACTGCTAGACTGGGTAATAGCTTCTTCCATTAGGTTACAAAACCAATGAATGCCCTGCCACAACCGACCTCTCATCACAGGACAGTGAGCTCTTTACTGTTAGTTGTTTTTTTTTTTATGTGCTGCACACTGCATGCATTGTGAATTATATTTTATTCACTTATTTTTGACAATATTTAGTTTTATGTGCTTTGTGCGATCAATGTTCTGTGGTTGGAGCACGTTGTAGAGGAATGTTGTTTCGTTTGGTTGTATATCTGTAAAGAAAATTGAATTTGAACTTGAGTTCCTGAACCTGTTCAATTTTTGGGATTGCAGGCAATTTCAACAATGAACAATGTTAAAGAAGTGGAGGTAAGACAATCCTACCTGTGAAGAAATTCCCTCTGCATTACTGTTTAATCTGGGTTCAAGATGTCCGCCCATTTGGGCTTTGGAAAACTCAGTGTTAACAATCAGCAGGAGAAACACCAGGACGACAAGAGTTTTTTGGAAGGCCATTATCTGGAGGAAGGTATCTCACTTTTGATAGCTCTGGTAAAGAGAAAAGAAGGACATTGAAAGCTTATGGATATTGAAAGACCTAGATAGAGTTGAAGTAGAGAGGATGTATTTTGTGGTGGTGGAGTTTGGGACCAGACGGTACAGCCTTGGAGTAGAAGTATGTCCCTTTACAACAGGGATAAGGAGGAATTTCTCGAGCCAGAAGGTGGTGAATCTGTGGAATTGCTTGCCACAGACAGCTGTGAAGCTAAGTGATTGGGGATGTGTAAAGTGGAGATTGATAGATTATTCATTAGTATGTTTGTGAAAGGTTCCTGACCAGGGGAAGCAAATGGGGTTGAGAGGGATAATAAATCAGCCAAAATGGAATGGTGGGGCAAACCCTTTGGGTTTAAATGGCCTAATTCCGCTCCTATGACTTTTGGAAACTACAAATTGAAAGGTAGAATATTTCAGAAAACTGAGAATACAGGTAAAGTGAATACAGACATACTTCTATATGACAAGAATGACTTATCGTTGGATAGCTGGGACAGTAAATCAGATCAGTTTTAAAGGCAATACTGTATTTTTGTAGTTTAAGTTGTGTGTGTTCAACAATAGGCTATAGTATATCTGTGCTGAATTCAGTTCCCACATATTGTCTTGTACAATCAGATACATGTCACTGAAGGTAATAGATTATCTGCAGAAGTACAGACTCTAGTAGCCTTGAAGACTACTTTAGAACACCCTTCAATTGTAGATAGAATAACATTAAAAATTCTATTCTCTTCTTTAATCACAGAGAGTATGAATTTAGATTCCATTCCGTATGAGCTGCAAGTTCCTGTACTGCTGCCTTTGCTGAGCTGATTGTTTTCCATTTCCCTAAAGTTGTTTTTATGCTGAGTTCGTATCAGTGTCAAGTGTGACCAGGTGGTGTGATTCTTCCCTTGAGGCTATGGAATGGGTTCAAGGTCCAATCTTGGGAACAGTTCAAATTCTAGGATGCTATTTCAATGCAGCTCTGAAGCAATCCAGGCAGAGATGTTAAAGCCTCTTGAGTGATTTCCATGTACCTTGGAAAAGATGGGCAAGTTCTCCCTGGTGTTCAGTCCTTGTCCTTTCTATCAGTGTCATTATCAAACACATTGTCGTAACGTTGCTGCATGAGTGAGATCGGATGCTGTTTTTTCAATTTATCAGAAACTCTACTTCTAAAATACCTCAATGACAGAGAAATGGTTCAGGACAGCCCAATCAGAGCATAATACATTCAGTGGCCACTTTATTATGGACACCCGTACATCCCACTACACTTGTTAGTGCCGATATCTCATCATCCAAAATTTTCGATGTAACTTAATGCATAAAAGCATGCAGGAATGGTCAAGAGATTCATTTGCTGATGAGACCAAACATCAGCATAGAAGAGAAATGAGATCTTAGTGACCTTGACCATGGATTGATCACATGTGCCAGGCAGGGTGGTTTGAGAATCTCAGAACCTTCAGCGACTTTCATGTACAAAAGATTCCATCGTTTAAAGATAAGGTATCTGATCTTTGGCAGTTCCATGGGTGAAAATATTTGTTTCTGTGATATGTCAGACTGTTTAAGGTGACAGAAAGGTGCTATTAACTCAAATTACGACATGTTAAATCAATGGTGTGCAGAAGAACATCTCATGAACATGGAATGTCGAAACTAATTTAACGTCATTGCTGCTTGTGTAGTTTAGGAGCCAACATGTCTAATGATATTGTGAGAGATTTAAAATTCTAATTGGAATCTTTACCTTGGGTTTAGAAATAGCAAGTTGTAAATTGCAAAGGATTTAACCAACAGCTACAAAGTAACAGTCAAACATGTCAGTTTGCTATGAAAATGCTTTGAGAACATAGAACAATGACGAGTACAGCACAGCACCAGGCCATTTGGGCCACATTGCTGTGATGAACTAGCTATAAAGCAAATCAAAAACACCCAAACACTAATCCTTCCTGCCTATACCATGTCCATACCCTCCATCTTCCTGCAATCCTCTATCAGATTACCCCTCCGCCTTTGGAGCTCCAGTGGAAACAACATTTTATTACGCCTCCTGTGATAGCACACACCCTCTAAATGAAGCAGCATCCTGGTAAACATATTCTTCACCCTCTCCAACGCCTCCACATCCTTCCAAGTGTGGGGCGACCAGTACTGTATGCAGTCATCCAGATGTGGCCCAACAAGAGTCTTACTAAGTAGGAACATGACTATTGAGCTAAATTATTTGAATAATAAATGCAAGCATGTTGTAAGCCTATTTCTAAACAACATACCAACTTGTGTAGCTACTTACAACTAGCAATGAACTGGGATGCCATGATCTCTCTGCTCAGCAACACCAAAGGACCTTGCCCATAACAGTGTTCTGTCTTGCGTTTGCCTTACTGAGGTGCAATTCGTCACATTTATCTGGGTCAAATTCCATTTGCCATTTCCCAGCCTATATCTGCAATTGATCTACATTTTTCTGTATGTATTGCCAGTCCTCCACACTATCCACAGCTCCATCAATTGTTTCTTCATCTTCCAATTTACCAATGAAGCCATCTCCATTTAATGCTTGACAATAATTATTTCTGAAAGACTCAGACAAATCAGATGTACCTGTAACAAAGAAATGGAAGTTGCTTTCTTTGAGCTGCTGTATCAGATTTAGGTGGTTGTCCCCTATATATTGTGATTCAGGGAGGGGAGGAACCTCAAGTGGAGTATTTTGCAATGGCGCAAATAGTTTCTATTTGGATAGACATGTTTGTGAAGAGTAATCAATGCACGGTGACTATGAACAATCAGTTCATATCTGAGTGTATTCAAATGGGGATTTTATATCCTCACTGTGCCTGGAGATGAAATCCACATATTTACAAATCAAAGTGAACACTCTTACTGTCAGGAGAAGTAAGAAGTAAGAAGTAATGTTTTCTTTTCTTCTTGACCAGCCTTTGTACACCAGAGTTTCTGCACACGACCATCACTTCCGTGTCTCATGGGAACGTAACTATTGCAGAACTTCACTCAAGTATTCCCTGAATATTTGCCACACTACCGTACTTTTCCTTGAGAGCATTTGTTTCCAAATTCCTGCCTGATAGCCTCATAATTCCCCTTATTCCAATTAAATTCTTTTCTAACTTGTCTGCTCCGAATATCTCTCCAATGATATTGTAAAGGAGATAGGATTATATTCACTATCTCCAAAATGCTCTCCTACTGAGAGATCTGACACCTGACCAAGTTCATTTCCCAATACCAAATCAAGTGCAGCCTCTCCTCTTGTAGGCTTAACTACGTATTGTGTCAAGAAGCCTTCCAGAACACACCTAACAAACTCCAGCTCATAAAAATCCTTGCTCTAGAGAGATGCTAATCTATATTTGGCAAATTAAAATTTCCCATCATGACAACTCTGTTATTCTTACACCTTTCCGGAATCTGTTTCCCTATCTGCTCCTCGATATTGCTGGTAATATAGGCTCTCCCCTTCTCTGTTCACTGTTTTGGGTGATTTTCACTGATTTTGAAGGGCCGTGCCTCACACAGCCAGACTGTTGCAATACAATGCACTCCTCTAAGGTATGAGCAGAATGGTGGGTAAATATTCGATGGAGCAGAAACAAGTGGGGTCAGCAAAAAGGAGGCTCTAGATGTGATGGAGGCTCGAGTTGATGGGGAGTAGAAAGAGGGAACCAGAGCAGGAGGATGAGGCTACAAATGAAAGTTCAGCAACATCTGGAAACTGATTGACTGAAAAAAAAGAGGTTGATGTTTGCAAAATGCTGGCGGGTCTCAGTAGCCCCAGCAGCATCTATGCAGAGGAATAAACCGTGAATATTATGAGCCCACACACTTCATCCTACATAGACTGTTTATTTCTCTGCTGAGATGCTGCCTGACTTGCTGAGCTCCTGCAGTACTTTGTGTGTTACTTTGCAGTTTATTCTCAGCATCTGCCGAACCTCGAGTTTCATATCTGCAGTGGGACTTTGACAGTTGTCATACAGAATGCCTGTTGACATTGAGTAATAAAGAGGAGAAAATCTGCAGTTATTGAAATCCAAGAACACACAAAATGCTAGAGAAACTCTGCAGGCCAGGCAGCATCTGTGGATAAAGTACAGTTTACATTTTGGGCCAAGATTCTCCAGTAGGACTAGGGAACAAACAATGAGGAGTAAATTTAAAGGTGGGGGAGGGGGAGAGAAACACAAAGTGATAACTGGAACTGGGAGAGGGAGAGACGAAGTAAGGAGCTGGGAAGTTGATTGGTGAAAGAGCTACAGGGCTGGAGAAGGGCAAGTCTGATAGGAGAGAACAGAAGGCAGTGGAAGAAAGAAAAGTGGGGGGGGGGGAGAAACACCCGAGGGAGGTGATGGACAGGCGACAATAGGGAAAAGTGGATGGGGAATGATGAGGGAGGGGAGGCATGACCGGAAGATCAAGAAATCGATGTTCATGCCATCAGATTGGAGGCTGACCAGCAAGAATACAAGGTGTTGTTCCTCCTACCTGAGTGTGGCCTCATCGCGACAATATAGGAGGCGATGGATTGACATTTCCACTGACTATATTGTTTCTGGAAGCTTGCTGTGTTGAAGTAGATGCTGAGATTTCTGCATAAAAACATTGACTGCTTTTGGGACATGTGCTGTTGAAACAGCACTTGTCCCCTCAAACTAATCCAGTATATTAACAACAACATGTCCCCTCCCTTTTCCAAAATATAATTCAACCACTCTAATACCATATATCCCATATGTTTACTCAAATGGGAAATCAGGAATATTGGTCTATAACTAGGAGGATCCAACAGGGGTTTACCAGGATCCTGAATAGACACTACAATTGCAATTTTCCATGAGGAGGGAAGATGGCCTGAATGCCAAATAGGATTCAAAAATGTAATATTATCTCCAAAGAGCTCTGGCCATACGTTTAAACATGCAATAACTTATATCATCCTTTCCTAGAGACGTCAGCCCTGTATTAATAATCGTTTTCCTAAATTCACACAAATAAAACTCTACATCACTGTCATTGCTACAGCAGGTTTCCAACACGTCTGGGTATTCACTTAACAGCTTATCCCTACATTGTTTAGTCTCTTCATTATTTTGATTATGAGTTACAGCAAATGACCACGCCAGTAACTAAACCCTCTCTGTTTCAGTCACAATTGTATCACCTTCTTTAATCAATACTGGGAACCCTATGAATCCCTCACCCCCATTTTCTTAATCATTCCCCTAACACCTCCAAGTTTAATTGTCCTTCCAATTCTAGCACAATATGACCTCTAGTAAATATTTTTCACAACCTTCTTTTCTTTCCTCACCACGGCCTGTGACCTGTTACACTTAATAAGATCACGCAGACAGTGATACTTCTTAACTTTCCAAAATGCCACATTTTTTCTCAATAATTGCTTCTGCACACTCCTCCGTCCACCATGGTACAGCTTTTCTCCTATTAATGCACTTTTTAATATGAGTCTCTTCCAGCAAATTTGAGGAATAACGTGACAACCTTTCTTTGCAGAAATCGACATCATGCTCACCATTCCATCCACACAGATGTCCCATTCATCACATAAAACATTAAAACTTCTCCAATTTGCTTTACCGAAATTCCACCTCCTCAAAGTGGCATCTTGGTCTAAACCCAGGCTTATAAATAGAGGAAAATGATCACTCCCCAATGTTTCATCTCCCATGACATACCACCCACTCACTGCAGCATGAATGTTTGAAACCATAGTTAAACTTACAGCAATTTCAGAACTATTATGAACATTAAATCTCATAACTCTCCCACCAGTTAGACATAGTGAAATATCTAAAACTCTTCTGCAATCAAACCAGCACCATCATTCTGAGAACAAGCCCACAGTGAAGTCTATGCATTAAAATCCCCAACCATACAACCCTTAGTGAGCTGGAGCTACATATACTCTAACACATCAATCGAAAGCTTTCCACCATGGTTATAATAATATACCTCTTTAATGTCGCTCCCTGTTGAATCAAATACTTCTACAAGTGTCTCATACATTTCATTCACATCCACAACTGTATGCCTTCTCCCTTTCTGTATAAAATTTGCAATAGCACCTTCTCTACCAAATAATCTATCACGCCTAATTACTATATAATCCTGGAAGGAAGAATTTAAATGTGGGAAACCAGGTTTCCGGAATACATACAACGTCAGATAGATATGATAAATCAGAAATAAACTTGGAGTCTTGACCGTGAAAAATTCTGGCTTCCGGATATATGCGTATTCTCCCTTCATATACAGTCTGGAGAAATGTAGCGGGACGTTTATGATTGGTGAAACAGATTTAAACTAAGTGTAGTTAATATTGACACGGTGTCTGGAGATTTAGTTCACCGATTTCTTTCAATTGATAAATGTTCGCGGACGGTCATTGTGTAAACTCAAGTCAGTTTACCAACGGATGGCCCTTCAGAAAGTGGGGCTTTAACAAATACAGTCTGAACAAACCGTGAGTGTTCAGCTCTCGTGTTGGAATGGGGTTAAGAGAAGTAACCAAAATGGGACAAAACTCAAAGAACCGCATCCTCCACGGTAATTAAACCAGAAGCAACAATTAGTGTCTTCTTCAGAGAAACCTGATGACCGAGAGGAAATGACAGGGAAGGGGTGCGTCACGATTCCGTGCCTGTGCAGTACGCAGGAATGTAACAGAGAAATCTGGATTCTGCTGAATAGTGGACAGCAATTTCTGAGTAACGGAGATAAGATTCTGAATGAGCGCATCAAAAGCAATTTTCAAACTTACCTCAAGTCCATGGCTCAATATTTTGTAACTCTTTTAATGAAAGCGTGAGTGGCTCTTAAATGATCCTTTGAATTTCCCGTTTGTTTTGTCAGTAAAGTTGTCTTTACTTGGAGCTGGTGTACTTGGTCACCGCCATTGTTCCTTCGGACACGGCGTGCTTGGCCAGCTCCCCGGGCAGCAGCAGGCGCACGGTGGTCTGGATCTCCCGGGAGCTGATGGTGGACCGCTTGTTGTAGTCGGCCAGGCGGTAAGCCTCACCCGCGATGCGCTCGAAGATATCCTTCACGAATGAATTCATGATGCTCATGGCCTTGGAGGAGATGCCGGTGTCGGGGTAAACCTGCTTCATCACTTTGTAACTCTCCTTCCTCGACCTCTTGCGCTTCTTGCCAGACTTGCTCGCCGGTTTGGACAGAGCTTTCTTGGCGCCCTTCTTGGGAGCGGGTTTCGGTGGATCAGGCACTTCCCCGTCGGTTTCAAACACAATAATAATCAGAAACTGTTCGGAGCCCGGACTAAATAGGCAGCGCACAAAATGGTATGTTAATTAGAATGGTGACGCTGAGCATTCCGATTGGCTGCTTGGAGAAAGGAATCACCAAGCGGAACGCTGGGGGATGGGAAGCGGCACCAATGTGTGACGGTTCGCGCTGCGTTTAATACAGGAGGAAGGACAGAGGGCAGAGACAGGCGGGGCTGCGGGCTGCAATTGAAAAGGGAAACGCAAATTTCAAAAGCAGTATGAAAATAAAATTACATGAAATATTGTAAAATTAAACACGAAGACGTTCAGTTCATGACACAGGGCAGCAGGAGAGCGAAGGAGAGATTTGGACATTTCAAAGTAAAGTTCAAATCGAGTTTATTTATGCACACAGGTGAAAGGAACAACGGATTTGTAGCAGCATCACAGACACATTTCATCTGACACAACATTGACAAGAAACACTGGAATTAAATATGAATTATACCAACATATTCAAGTAGTCAGAGGACTATCAGAACAAAATCAAAATAACAAAGAGATTATGCGGGCAGTCGGAGAATCACCCCTCTTGTGCTTCTTCATCTCGTCACTCTCGATTCAGTGTCACGCAACGCTGCCACATTGATCCGGCCCATGCCTTCATCCACCAGGTCCAACGCTTGCCTTTGTTGGATCTTACTCCTCCTTACACTAGTCTTCGAGTTTGTGGGTGTGTGGCCAGGGTTAGAAGGGGTGGGTGCCACTTCTTAGGATTGGGTTTGAGGGTAGGGCTGGTGGATGTATATGTGAGGCTGGAAGAGATAAAGCTGTGGTGTTTAGTATGGTGAGATATGTGGGACTATGGTGGATAGGGTAGTTTAGTGGAGCCACTTTAATCTAGCCGATGCCTTTCATTAACGTGGCCTGACTCCCACTTGCAAAGGGACACATCATCAGCACTGCAACCTCGGGTCATTGGGGGTTTCGGGTCGTTAATCATGAGACTCTCTTGCCCAGGTGACCGAGCCAGGGTTGATCAGACCCAGCTTGTGTTTATCCCATGGACCAAGATAATCAGAGGCACTGTAATTCTGCAAGTTGTGGGTATTTTCGAACTTGTTACTTGGCTGTATTTTGACCATTTGGAGAGTACAATGTTCTGAGGCCTTGTAATCAGGCTTTACCTCCTCGTAAGGTACCACTTTCCTGCTTTAAATTTACATCTGTCTTTATTTTGCATCTGTGTGCCTGGGATTGCATGGGTTAATGATTGAGGTTTGCGGATTTGTCCATAATTCCAAAATACAAAAATCTCTGAAATCCAGAACTTTTTCTGCTGACATGACGTCACAAATGGAGAATTTTACCAGGATTAAATGGCTTGTCATATGAAAAGCGTTTCATAGCTCTGGGCCTCTCTTCCCCATGACATTGAAGAAAGAAGGGTTACCGAATTGAAACCTATCAAATAGTGGAAGGGCTTGATTGAGTGGATGTGGAGAGGATTTTTCCTGTGGTGTGAGTGTCTAAAGCCAGACCACCCAGCTTCAAAATAGAATATCCTTCCAGAAGGGAGAGGAGGAGGAATTCCTTCAGCCAGAGAATGGTGAATCAGTGGAATTTTTGCCACAGGCAGCAGGAGAGGCCAAATCACTGGGTATAGGCAGAGATTCATAGATTCTTTAGTGGTCAGGGCATAAAGGGATACAAGGGAAGATAAGAGGTAAGAGGATAAATTGATCAGTGATGATGAAATGGCAGAGCAGGCTCGATGGGCGAAATGGCTGAATTCTGCTCCTATATCTTGTGGCCTTATGGTCTGAGTGACGAAAACTCTCCCAGAGACTGGTGATCTCAGCTTTGACACAACCCAGCACCTGAGGCTCCAGATTACTTATACAGCGAATACAGAAGTTCTTCATTTTCTGATTAAAGAGATATAATTCAATTTCCATCCTGAATGCATGTCAACTCATTCTGATGTAAAAGAGTAATGATGCTTTGGGCTGAGAACCTTCACACTGTGATCTGATGGAAGGGTCTTGGCCCGAAGTGTTAACTGTTTACTCTTTGGCATACAGGCTGCCTGTCCTCATGAGTTCCACCAGCATCTTTTGTTGCTTTGGATTTCCAGCATCAGCAGATTCTCTCGTGTTTGCGATTTACACCTCATTCTGTGGGTATTTTCCTCAGTTTTGGAACTCTCATTCAGGGGAAAGATCCTCCTTGCCTACTGTCTGTCACATCCTGAAAGAATCTAACAGATTTCCTCGTTTACTCATTAACTGCAAGGAATACAGACCCAGCCCACTCACTGTCCTTTCACATAACCAACCCTCCATCCCTGGAACCAGCCCAGTCAGTGTGGGGAACAGTCACTGCACTCCCTCTATTGCAGGGATATCCTTCCTGAGGAAGTGTGACCAAACACGGACACTACATTCAAGGTGTGCTCTCACCAGGACCCTACAGAACCCACTGAGATATCTGTACCCCTCTTCCCCACTCCTCCTGGATCACAGGACAAAGTACTGTTTGCCCCTCTCATTACTTGTTGTATCTGCATGTTAACTCAAGTGATTTGTTTACAATGACACCCAGGTCCCTTTGAACATCCCCATGTGGAAATGATTCTTACAGATTGATCCTGGGAATAGGTGATCTCACTTTTCCCCACATTCTATTCCATCCGCCTCATCCTCAACCATTCACTCTCCTCTCTACATCCCCCAAACCTTCTCACTACTGACACTGTCCGTCCCGCACTGCCAGAGCAACAGACGTTGTCAATGAGTTGTGCAGCACAGAAACAGGCCCTTCAGCCCAACACATCCATGCTGACAAAGTGGACAAACAAACCCATTCTCAGTTATCTACATTTGGCCCATGTCCCTGTGAAACATCCCTCTCCACAGTGCAAGAGATATTGCAATGGTGCCCACCTATATCATCACAGGAGGTAGTTTGTTACATGTAAATAGCGCATTCTGTGTACAAAACCTGCTCCTCATGGTCCCATTTAAATCTTCCCTCTCTCACTTTATACCTGGAATCTCAAGCTTCCAACTCCATGACCCTGGAGATAACTGATTCACTACTGACCATATCAATGTCTGCCATTATTTTATCAACCTGTCTAATGTCACATACACTCTGATGAGGAATTTCCAGCCTATCCAGCCTCCTGTTAAATCCCTTTTCCACCCTCTCCAGTTTAATGTCACCCTCTGCTCACAGGGCAACTATAAATGTACGTCATGCTCCAAGAGTCGTTTCCCCAAGGCTGGGAGAG
This sequence comes from Hypanus sabinus, assembly GCF_030144855.1. NCBI lineage: Eukaryota > Metazoa > Chordata > Chondrichthyes > Myliobatiformes > Dasyatidae > Hypanus > Hypanus sabinus. The sequence continues at coordinate 364,527 of NW_026780961.1, forward strand.
CTGTAATGTGACGTCACTGCTCTGTGTCCAATACTCTCCCGATGAATGCTGGTGTGGCAAACACCTTCTTCACCGTCCTGCCTATCTGTGTTTACACTTTGAAGGAATACGATATCTGCACTCCGATATCTCTGTTTTACAGCACTCCCAGGGACCGACCATTCCCCACGGCAGTTCTGCCGTGGTTCGTGAATGATAATGGAACATCTCTTGTTCTTGTTTGCAGGCTCGAAGGGCAGAATGGACTACTCCTGCACCTATTTTCCATGTTTCTATCTCACATTCCTCAAATCACTGAGCTCATTGATCACCGTCCTGTTGTATTGCTAGTTACATTTTTTCGCTCTTTAAAGGGCTGCCCAAGAAACACACAGAGAGACAGAGCGGGGAGGTGAGGGAACAGAGTCAGAGTGACGGACAGAGCCGAGAGCGGCCTCTCATCGTCCAGCTCCGCCTTCACTTTACTAGGCCCGGCAATTTCCTATCCGCAGCACAGCGCTCGAGCGGAAAAAAAAAACTCCCTCACACAACACGTACACACTGAAGGTTTTCTGGAAATTTGCTGATTCTCATGCTTTAAATTATAGGAAGTGCTTTTCCATTCCGCAAATACCAGAGAAACTCGGTCTGTCGCTCCCCGGCCCCATGACCAGTGCGAGCGCCCTAACACACAGCAGTTGGTGGGCGAGGGTGCAGTCACTTCCAGTGATAAGAGCGTTAATTCATCAGAACAATTGTTCCTCTAGGTCGCGAGGGAAATGAAAGTCCGGTCACATAAAGGAACAGGATAAGACTGATATTAGGATATATAGATCACGCTTCTGGCGCCTTCTAAACCCCAGGTAAAGTGGTGGCTGAGGAGCTGGTGTGAGGTTGTTGATGCACCATCAATAACTCAGTCTGAGACGTAAGGCGAGATATCGGCTTTAATTGACTGAAGAAGGAACCAGCAGCGAGTGACCATCATACTACATCCTGGAGAATGAGGGAGAGGATCAGACCTCGATCGCTTTTATACAGGGGCCTGTGGGAGGAGCGTGTCCAGACAGGCACATAGTTCACCACATTCACTTTGTTTAAACGTGTACCCATGTGGCGAAGTTTCTTACAGGCCAAGTCTATCAGGTGGTCGAATCTGTCGCTGCCATCTACGTAGCACCGGCTGTGATTGCACCGATGCCGGCGATATTGGTGATTGCACAGGAGACGGAGGTTGTGCTGGTTCCAGCTCATGCATGTGCGAGGCACCTGGTATATAGGTGTCATGAGGAGTCTATGTAGGGCCTGGTGAGCGCGGTGTCACCTCGGGTACAGGTTTCATAGTTACCGGAGAGAGTTCAGGGTAGTGGTCTGCTGCACCTGCGGGCGCCAGGTCGCGGATGGAGACCGTGTCCTCCCGCCCATCAGGTAGAACCACGTAGGCATACTGGGGGTTCGCATGCAGAAGGTGAACCCTCTCGACCAGCGGGGAGTATTTATTGCTGCTCACATGTTTCCGGAGCAGCACTGGCCCCGGGGACCAGCCAAACTGGTAGAGTGGTCCCAGTGACAGACTTCCTGGGAAAAGAGAATAGGAGTTCGTGAGGGGGGTTGGGGCCGCCATCCAACCACCTGGGCCCTCCAAGGGCTTGTGCCTGGCTCAGTGATCCTCTCCCTGAGCAGCCGCTGCACCTCTGACTGAATGAAGGCCCTGTCCCGCGCACTGTACCGCCTGCTTTTAGTCGCCACACGTTTACAGTCGGGTTCAGGTTGGCGAACCGCGGCGGGGGAGGGACTTTGAGAGTTGAGAGACTGCAAGTGGTGTCGGTAGGGCAGCTGTTGTGCTGGATGGGATGTTTGTGCCGCTGTGTGTGTAGTCAGCAGTGATGAAGTTCCACAGAACTGAGGATTCCGGACAGTGAGTGGTGGGAGGGGCCCGTCATATAACACAGTCACACTTTCGAGATGGCTCTGGAAGTCCAGCCCCAACAGCACAGGTGCGCACAGATTAGGCATGACCAGCAGCGCAAAGTTCCGATATGCTGTGCCCTGCACCACCGATGCCGCTACACAACCCGCCCAGATGTCTGTGGAATGCGACCCAGTAGCCAAATGGATCTTCTGACATACTGGCCGTGTTGCGAGTCCGCAGCGTTGCACTGTGTCCGGGTGAATAAAACTCATAGTGCTGCCCGTGACAAAAAGGCATCTAGTCCTGTGCCCCACCACCCGGATGTCCATCATTGACCTTGCAAGCTGGTGTGGGGCGCTTTGGTCGAGGGTCACAGTGGCCAGAGTCGAGCCGTCGGGGTACCCGTTAAGCATCGGCGGGTCGGGTGCGGGGCAGGCTGACGCCGACAAAGATGGCCGCCCACATCCAGGGTACCCGGTAAGCACCCGAGGGTCGGGGGCGGCCCACGTCCGGGCATGCAAGATGGCGGCCCCCACGTCTCACCAGCAGCGCTGCACTCCGCTCGCAATTTAGACTTACAGACCTCGGCGAAATGGCCCCGCTTTCCGCAGCTGGAGCAGGTCGCTTCTCGCGCTGGACAGCGTTTTCGGGGTTGCGTTTGAGGCCGCAGAAATAACAAAGCACAGGCTTCTGACGGGCTCGGGGAGCTGGTGGAATCGCAGTGGCAGCGACAATTTCGCTCCCGGGTGCCGGCCGTGGCGGGGTCGGTGGCGTCCACGGAACCGGCGGGGAATCTCGCGACTGGACAGCGTCGGCGTAGTGCAGCGCAGCTTCCAAAGCATTGGCCGTCTCGATCGCCGAGCGTAAGGTAAGATCGGAGTGTTCCAGAAGTCACTGGCGCACGTACACTGATCTCAGTCCCGTTACAAAGGCGTCTCGTTCTAGCAGCTCCGCATGTTGTTCTGCCGCGAGCGTCTTACAGTCACAAGCTCGGACGAGTGTCTGTAGTGCTCGGAGAAACTCCGCGCTCGATTCTCCAGGCCGCTGTCGCCGGGTAGCTAAACGATGTCTTGGGTAGACGGTGTTCACATGCCGCACGTACTGACTGTTGAGGGCGTCCAGTGCCCCTTCGTAGGTCGGCAGGTCCCGGCTAATGGAATAAACTTTTAGGGTGACCCTCGAGAGGAGAATTCTGTGCATAAGGGCGGGTTCAGTTGTACGAACCTCTTCCAATTATGATTGGAAGCATGCCAGCCAGTGATCAAAAGCAAGAGCTGCTTCAGGGTCTTGAGTGTCCAAATCCAACCTTTCCGGACGTAAAACGGTTTCCATGTTTTAAAACTTTCAGTCAATAAAATTGATGCACCATCAATAACTCACCCTGAGACGAAAGGCGAGATATCGGCTTTTATTGACTGAAGAAGGAACCAGCAGCGAGTAACCATCATACTACATCCTGGAGAATGCGGCAGAGGATCAGACCTCGAACCCCTTTATACAAGGGCCTGTGGGAGGAGCCACATGAGCAGTCAGAATGGGGCGTGTCCAGACAGGCTCATAGTTCACCACAATGGTTGAGGCTTCAGCTACAAGGCCTTTCAAAGGGAAGATGGAACGAGTACATCGAGAGGGGTGCTTTCTTCCTGCTACACGGAAGGGGTTAAACGAGCAGGAATGAGGTCCTACTAAGTGATTTTCGGGAACTCAGAAAAAAGCTGGACTTCCAGCATTGCAATCTCGGAATTCTGCCACAAACTATGTGGTGGTGTGGTGAGAATTCCATAACTTTAATATGTTGATGATGTTCTGATGCAGGAGCGAGGGCTTCAGATTCATGGATCAATGGGCTCCCTTCCAGGCAGGTGGGAGACCGGGACAAACAAGGCCATTTGCATCTGAACCGGAGGGGAACCAAATTCCTCACTAGGAGGTTTAATGGTGTCACTTGACAGAGTTTGAATTCGAGTAGTAAGTGGGAGAATATACGTATGACAAGACCGTCTGGAAAGAACGAGAGCTAATAAACATGCTGGAACTGATGGGCTGAAATGAGTTTATTTCAACATTATGTTGTCGGAGGGATAAGGCTGGCAGCTCAACATTCCTGGCTTTCATCGTCTTACACGTGAGTTGGGGTAGGGTGGATTTAGCAGGAGCAGAGGGTACCCCACCGGGAATGTCCCAACGAACTGGAAGGCTCATTCTCAGAGGCAATCTGCAGTTACACTGATAGGATTATCATATTGGACCCCAACGACCAGTGCAGGGACTTTTATCTTCCCTAGAATTGATTGGATCTTGCTCAATACTAAGATGCACAAGATTTCTTCACTGAATCTGAAGAGTGTTTGAAACGTTATGTACAGAGCAGACAACCAGAGGAGACAACAGACAGGAGGAATTAGTTTTGGGAAACGAGCTAGGCCAGCTGACAGCTAAGAGGCAGTGAATATTCTGGGATCTTATTTTCTTTCTTAGTGATGAGGAAGAATAAAATCAGATCTCGTATGAAGGTACTGAATTGCAGGAGTGCAGGTTAGTAGGGAGTAAGACAGAAGCCAAGGGACATTGATTGGGAGCAGCCACCGTCAGACAAGTCCACATCTGACGTGCGGGAGCTGTTTGAAGACCAGCAGATCCGAGTTTGAAATTGAGGTACAGGATTTATCCACATTTGAAAATGCATGGCTTGCTTAGGGACAATCAGCATGGTTTTGTGTGGGCAGATCACGCTTGACAAAATTGATCGAGGTTTCGGTGGTGGTGATACAGATTATTAGATACAGGAGTAGAATTAAGCCATTTGGCGTATCGAGTCTGCTCTGTCATTTCATATTGGCTGATACATTTTTCCTCTCAGCCCCAATCTTCTGCCTTATCCCTGTATCCCTTCCTGTACTGACCATTCAAGAATCCATCAAGCTCTGCCTTAAATACCTAAAGTCCTGGCCCCCACAGATGCCGCCTGTGGCAATGTATTCCACAGATTCAACATCTCTAAAGAAATTCCTCCTCATCTCCAATCTGAAAGGGAGCCCCTCTCTTCTGAGGCTGTGTCCTCTGGTCCTAGACACTCCCATCCTCTCCATATCAAATTTATCAAGGCCTTTCACCATTTGATATGTTTCAATTAGTCATCCCTCATTGCTCTAACTTCCAGGGAATAAAGGCCCAGAGCCATCAATCACTCTTCATATGACAAGCTGTTTAATCCTGGAATCATTTTTGAGAATCTCATTTGAAACCCATCCAGTTTCAGCTCATCCTTCCTAAGATAAAGGGCCCAAAACTGCTCCCAATACTCCAAGTGAGACCTCGCCAGTACTTCATAAAGTCTCAACATTACATCCTTGCTTTTATATTCTAATCCTCTTGAAATGAATGCTAACATCATATTTGCCTTCCTCACCACAGACTCAATCTGCAAATTAACCTCTCGGGAATCCGATACAAAAACTCCCAAATCCCTCTGCAACTCATTTTTGTATCTTCTCTCCATTTAGAAAATAGTCGACCCTAATATCTCTTTAACTGAAGTGCATGACCATACACTTCCCAGTTCTGTATTCCATCTACCACTTCTTTGCCCATTCTCTCCATCCATCTGTCCTTCTCTATTTCCTCAGAAATACCTGCACCTCCACTTGTCTCTTCATATCATCTGCACGTTTTGCAACAAATCCATCAAATCCATCGTCAATTTGGATAGGCATATAGACAGGAAGGGAATGGAGGGTTATGGGCTGAGTGCAGGTCGGTGGGACCAGGTGAGAGTAACCCTTCGGCATGGACTAAAAGGGCCAAGGTGGCCTGTTTCCGGGCTGTAATTGTTATACGGTTGTAAGAGACAGGTGGAGGCGCAGGTATTTTTGCGGAAATAGGGAAGGACAGGCAGATGAAGAGAATGGGTAAAGAAATCATTGACAGATAACGTAAAAAGAATCAGTCCCAACACCTTGGTGCTTGATGAAGGCAAGACTGTGACCATGATCTATATAGACCTTAGTGGGATTCAATATAGATTGCAATTTCAATTCCGAAGTGGATTCCTCATAGAAGTCTATGTAGGGCTGGAAGTCTGTGTGCAGAGGTGATCCACGAGGACTGATGCTGGGAATTATGTTGTTTCTGATATATATCAATGTTTGGATGAAAATGTTGATGGGTGGTTTACAAGTTTAGTGTGACAGCAAGATTGGTGGAATTGTGGACAGTGTAACTATTGATCAGTGCACACAGTGGGACTTAGATCACAAACATATGCAGAGTAATTGCAGAAGGTACTTAATCTGGGAGGGAATGTGTTATTGCACTTTGGGAGATCAAATGGAAGGGGGAAGTATAATGTTAATGATTGACCTCTTCACAGCATTGATGGAACGAGTGATCTTGTGGATCTTGGGATCCAGGCACATAGTTCTCAGAACGTGGCAAAACAACGGGTTAAGGTATACGGAATGCTGGTCCCCACTGGGCAGGGTGTGGAGTATAAGAGTAAGGGAGTTTTGTATTAAGACAGGCATACAAACGTACAGGGAATGGACCATGTCCAGGTAGGTCAACTTCTGGCAGAGTGAAGGATTAGAGGGACCTTGGGGTCTGAGTCCATAGGATGCTCAAAGCAGATGCCCAGGTTGACTCCGCGGTTAAGAAGGAGTATGGTGTATTGGCCTTCATCAATCGTGGGAATGAATTTAGGAGCTGAGAGGTAATGTTGCAGCTATACCTGAACATGGTCAGACCCCACTTGGAGTACTGTGCTCAGTTCTGGTTGCCTCTCTACAGGAAAAATGTTGAAGCCATTGAAAGTGTGCAGAGGAGATTTACAAGGATGTTGCCTGGAATGGGGAGCTTGCCTTATGAGAATAGGTTGAGTCAACATGGACTTTTCTCCTTGGAGCGAAGGAGGATGAGAGCTGACCTGATAGAGGTGTACAAGATGATGAGAGGCATTGATCATGTGGATAGTCAGAGACTTTTTCCCAGGGCTGAAATGGCTGCCCCAAGAGGACACAGGTTTAAGGTGCTGGGGAGTAGGTACAGAGGAAATGCCAGAGGTAAGTTTTTTTACTCAGAGAGTGGTGAGTGCGTGGAATGGGCTGCCGGCAATTGTGGTGGAGGCAGATACGATAGGGTTTTTAAAGAGGCTTTTAGATAGGTACATGGAGCTTAGCAAAATGGAACCGTGTAGAGGAATAATCAATCTGTGTTTGACCACGGGAGTGTGTGATGCGTCGGTGTAGAGGATTAATCACTCTGTGTCTGACCACCGGAGTGTGTGATGGGACGGTGTGGAGGGAGATTCACTCTGTGTCTGACCCCGGGAGTGTTTGATAGGACCGTGTAGATCAATAATCACTCTGTGTCTGACCACGGGATTGTTTGATGGTACCGTGTAGAGGAATAATCACTCTGTGTCTGACCCCGGGAGTGTGTGATGGGACGGCGCGAAGGGAGATTCACACTGTGTCTGACCACGGGAGTGTTTGATGGGACCGTGTAGAGGAATAATCACTCTGTGTCTGACCCCCGGGAGTGTTTGATGGGACTGCGTAGAGGAATAATCACTCTGTGTCTGACCCCGGGAGTGTTTGATGGGACCGTGTAGAGGAATAATCACTCTGTGTCTGACCCCGGGATTGTTTGATGGTACCGTGTAGAGGAATAATCACTCTGTGTCTGACCCCGGGAGAGTGTGATGGGACGGCGCGAAGGGAGATTCACTCTGTGTCTGACCACGGGAGTGTTTGATGGGACCGTGTAGAGGAATAATCACTCTCTGTCTGACCATTGGAGTGTGTGATGCTACCGTGTAGAAGAATAATCGCTCTGTGTCTGACCCCGGGAGTGTTTGATGGGACCGTGTAGAGGAATAATCACTCTGTGTCTGACCACGGGGGTGTGTGATGGGACGGCGTGGAGGGAGAATCACTCTGTGTCTGACCACGGGAGTGTTTGATGGGACCGTGTAGAGGAATAATCACTCTGTGTCTGACCATTTGAGTGTGTGATGCAACCGTGTAGAAGAATAATCACTCTGTGTCTGACCCCCGGGTGTGTTTGATAGTACCGTGCTGATCAATAATCACTCTGTGTCTGACACCGGGAGAGTTTGATGTGACCGTGTAGAGGAATAATGGCTCTGTGTCTGAACCCGGGAGTATTTGATGGGACCGTGCAGAGGAATAATCTCTCTGTGTCTGACCCGGGAGTGTGTGATTGGACGGTGTGGATTGAGATTCACTCTGTGTCTGACCCCGGGAGTGTTTGATGGGACCGTGTAGAGGAATCATCACTCTGTGTCTGACCCCGGGAGAGTGTGATGGGACGGTGCGGAGGGAGATTCACTCTGTGTCTGACACAGGGAGTGTTTGATCGGAACGTGTAGAGGAATAATCACAGTGTGTCTGACCCCGGGTGTGTATGATGGGACGGTGTGGAGGGAGATTCACTCTGTGTCTGACCTCGGGTGCGTTTGATGGGACCGTGTAGAGGAATAATCACTCTGTGTCTGACCATTGGAGTGTGAGATGGGACGGTGTGGAGGGAGATTCACTGTGTGTCTGACCCCGGGAGTGTGTGTTGGGCGGTGTAGAGGAATAATCACTCTGTGTCTGACCCCGGAAGTGTGTGCTGGGACGGTGTGGAGGGTGGTTCACTATGTGTCTGTCACGGGAGTTTGTGATGGGCGGTGTAGAGGGAGATTCACTCTGAGTCTGGCCCAAGGCGTGTGTGATGGGACCGTGTAGAGGAATAATCACTCTGTGTCTGACCCCGGGATTGTTTGATGGTACCGTGTAGAGGAATAATCACTCTGTGTCTGACCCCGGGAGTGTGTGATGGGACGGCGCGAAGGGAGATTCACACTGTGTCTGACCACGGGAGTGTTTGATGGGACCGTGTAGAGGAATAATCACTCTGTGTCTGACCCCCGGGAGTGTTTGATGGGACTGCGTAGAGGAATAATCACTCTGTGTCTGACCCCGGGAGTGTTTGATGGGACCGTGTAGAGGAATAATCACTCTGTGTCTGACCCCGGGATTGTTTGATGGTACCGTGTAGAGGAATAATCACTCTGTGTCTGACCCCGGGAGAGTGTGATGGGACGGCGCGAAGGGAGATTCACTCTGTGTCTGACCACGGGAGTGTTTGATGGGACCGTGTAGAGGAATAATCACTCTCTGTCTGACCATTGGAGTGTGTGATGCTACCGTGTAGAAGAATAATCGCTCTGTGTCTGACCCCGGGAGTGTTTGATGGGACCGTGTAGAGGAATAATCACTCTGTGTCTGACCACGGGGGTGTGTGATGGGACGGCGTGGAGGGAGAATCACTCTGTGTCTGACCACGGGAGTGTTTGATGGGACCGTGTAGAGGAATAATCACTCTGTGTCTGACCATTTGAGTGTGTGATGCAACCGTGTAGAAGAATAATCACTCTGTGTCTGACCCCCGGGTGTGTTTGATAGTACCGTGCTGATCAATAATCACTCTGTGTCTGACACCGGGAGAGTTTGATGTGACCGTGTAGAGGAATAATCAATCTGTGTCTGACCCCGGGAGTGTGTGATGGGACGGTGTGGAGGGAGATTCACTCTGGTTCTGACCCCGGGAGTATTTGATGTCACCGTTTAGAGGAATAATCACTCTGTGTTTGACCACGGGAGTGTGTGATGCGTCGGTGTAGAGGATTAATCACTCTGTGTCTGACCACCGGAGTGTGTGATGGGACGGTGTGGAGGGAGATTCACTCTGTGTCTGACCCCGGGAGTGTTTGATAGGACCGTGTAGATCAATAATCACTCTGTGTCTGACCACGGGATTGTTTGATGGTACCGTGTAGAGGAATAATCACTCTGTGTCTGACCCCGGGAGTGTGTGATGGGACGGTGCGAAGGGAGATTCACACTGTGTCTGACCACGGGAGTGTTTGATGGGACCGTGTAGAGGAATAATCACTCTGTGTCTGACCCCCGGGTTGTTTGATGGGACTGCGTAGAGGAATAATCACTTCTTGTCTGACCCCGGGAGTGTTTGATGGGACCGTGTAGAGGAATAATCACTCTGTGTCTGACCCCGGGATTGTTTGATGGTACCGTGTAGAGGAATAATCACTCTGTGTCTGACCCCGGGAGTGTGTGATGGGACGGCGCGAAGGTAGATTCACTCTGTGTCTGACCACGGGAGTGTTTGATGGGACCGTGTAGAGGAATAATCACTCTCTGTCTGACCATTGGAGTGTGTGATGCTACCGTGTAGAAGAATAATCGCTCTGTGTCTGACCCCCGGGAGTGTTTGATGGAACCGTGTAGAGGAATAATCACTCTCTGTCTGACCATTGGAGTGTGTGATGCTACCGTGTAGAGGAATAATCTCTCTGTGTCTGACCCCCGGGAGTGTTGGATGGGACCGTGTAGAGGAATAATCTCTCTGTGTCTGACCCCGGGAGTGTGTGATGGGACGGTGTGGAGGGAGATTCACTCTGTGTCTGACCCCGGGAGAGTGTGATGGGCGGTGCAGAGGAATAATCACTCAGTGTCTGACCCCGGGAGTTTGTGAAGGGACGGAGTGGAGGGAGATTCACTCTGTGTCTGAACCAGGAAGTGTTTGATGGGACCGTTTAGAGGAATAATCACTCTGTGTCTGACCCCCGGGAGTGTTTGATGGGACTGCGTAGAGGAATAATCACTCTGTGTATGACCCCGGGAGTGTTTGATGGGACCGTGTAGAGGAATAATCACTCTGTGTCTGACCCCCGGGAGTGTTTGATAGGACCGTGTAGATCAATAATCACTCTGCGTCTGACACCGGGAAAGTTTGATGTGACCGTGTAGAGAAATAATGACTCTGTGTCTGAACCCGGGAGTATTTGATGGTACCGTGTAGAGGAATAATCACAGTGTGTCTGACCCCGGGTGTGTATGATGGGACGGTGTGGAGGGAGATTCACTCTGTGTCTGACCACGGGAGTGTTTGATGGGACCGTGTAGAGGAATAATCACTCTGTGTCTGACCCCCGGGAGTGTTTGATGGGACTGCGTAGAGGAATAATCACTCTGTGTCTGACCCCGGGAGTGTTTGATGGGACCGTGTAGAGGAATAATCACTCTGTGTCTGACCCCGGGATTGTTTGATGGTACCGTGTAGAGGAATAATCACTCTGTGTCTGACACCGGGAGTGTGTGATGGGACGGCGCGAAGGTAGATTCACTCTGTGTCTGACCACGGGAGTGTTTGATGGGACCGTGTAGAGGAATAATCACTCTCTGTCTGACCATTGGAGTGTGTGATGCTACCGTGTAGAAGAATAATCGCTCTGTGTCTGACCCCCGGGAGTGTTTGATGGGACCGTGTAGAGGAATAATCACTCTATGTCTGATCCCGGGTGTGTATGATGGGACGGTGTGGACGGAGATTCACTCTGTGTCTGACCCCGAGAGTGTTTGATAGGACCGTGTAGATCAATAATCACTCTGTGTCTGAACCCGGGTGTGTTTAATGGGACCTTGTAGAGGAATAATCACTCTGTGTCTGACACCCGGGAGTGTTTGATGGGACCGTGTAGCGGAATAATCACTCTGTGTCTGTCCCCGGGAGTGTTTGATGGTACCGTGTAGAGGAATAATCACTCTGTGTCTGACCACGGGAGTGTGTGATGGGACGGCGTGGAGGGAGAATCACTCTGTGTCTGACCACGGGAGTGTTTGATGGGACCGTGTAGAGGAATAATCACTCTGTGTCTGACCATTTGAGTGTGTGATGCAACCGTGTAGAAGAATAATCACTCTGTGTCTGACCCCCGGGTGTGTTTGATAGTACCGTGCTGATCAATAATCACTCTGTGTCTGACACCGGGAGAGTTTGATGTGACCGTGTAGAGGAATAATGACTCTGTGTCTGAACCCGGGAGTATTTGATGGGACCGTGCAGAGGAATAATCTCTCTGTGTCTGACCCGGGAGTGTGTGATTGGACGGTGTGGATTGAGTTTCACTCTGTGTCTGACCCCGGGAGTGTTTGATGGGACCGTGTAGAGGAATAATCACTCTGTATCTGACCCCGGGAGAGTGTGATGGGACGGTGTGGAGGGAGATTCACTCTGTGTCTGACACAGGGAGTGTTTGATCGGAACGTGTAGAGGAATAATCACAGTGTGTCTGACCCGGGAGTGTGTGATTGGACGGTGTGGATTGAGATTCACTCTGTGTCTGACCCCGGGAGTGTTTGATTGGACCGTGTAGAGGAATAATCACCCTGTGTCTGACCCCGGGAGAGTGTGATGGGACGGTGTGGAGGGAGATACACTCTGTGTCTGACACAGGGAGAGTTTGATCGGAACGTGAGGAGGAATAATCACAGTGTGTCTGACCTCGGGTGTGTATGATGGCACGGTGTGGAGGGAGATTCACTCTGTGTCTGAACCCGGGTACGTTTGATGGGACCGTGTAGAGGAATAATCACTCTGTGTCTGACCATTGGAGTGTGAGATGGGACGGTGTGGAGGGAGATTCACTGTGTGTCTGACCCCGGGAGTGTGTGTTGGGCGGTGTAGAGGAATAATCACTCTGTGTCTGACCCCGGAAGTGTGTGCTGGGACGGTGTGGAGGGTGGTTCACTATGTGTCTGATCACGGGAGTTTGTGATGGGCGGTGTAGAGGGAGATTCACTCTGAGTCTGGCCCAAGGCGTGTGTGATGGGACCGTGTAGAGGAATAATCACTCTGTGTCTGACCCCGGGATTGTTTGATGGTACCGTGTAGAGGAATAATCAATCTGTGTCTGACCCCGGGAGTGTTTGATGGGACCGTTTAGAGGAATAATCACTGTGAGTCTGACACACGGAGTGTTTGATGCTACCGTGTAGAGGAATAATCGCTCTGTCTGACCCCCGGGAGTGTTTGATGGGACCGTGTAGAGGAATAATCACTCTGTGTCTGACCATTGGAGTGTGTGATGGGACGGTGTGGTGGGAGATTCACTGTGTGTCTGACCACGGGAGTGTGTGATGGTCGGTGTTGAGGAATAATCACTCTGTGTCTGACCCCGGGAGTGTGTGCTGGGACGGTGTGGAGGGTGGTTCACTATGTGTCTGATCCCGGGAGTGTGTGATGGGCGGTGTAGAGGGAGATTCACTCTGTGTCTGGCCCAGGGCGTGTGTAATGGGACCGTGTAGAGGAATAATCACTCTGTGTTTGACCACGGGAGTGTGTGATGCGTCGGTGTAGAGTATTAATCACTCTGTGTCTGACCACCGGAGTGTGTGATGGGACGGTGTGGAGGGAGATTCACTCTGTGTCTGACCCCGGGAGTGTTTGATAGGACCGTGTAGATCAATAATCACTCTGTGTCTGACCACGGGATTGTTTGATGGTACCGTGTAGAGGAATAATCACTCTGTGTCTGACCCCGGGAGTGTGTGATGGGACGGCGCGAAGGGAGATTCACACTGTGTCTGACCACGGGAGTGTTTGATGAGACCGTGTAGAGGAATAATCACTCTGTGTCTGACCCCCGGGAGTGTTTGATGGGACTGCGTAGAGGAATAATCACTCTGTGTCTGACCATTGGAGTGTGTGATGCTACCGTGTAGAAGAATAATCGCTCTGTGTCTGACCCCCGGGAGTGTTTGATGGGACCGTGTAGATCAATAATCACTCTGTGTCTGACCCCGGGAGAGGTTGATGTGACCGTGTAGAGGAATAATGACTCTGTGTCTGAACCCGGGTGTGTTTAATGGGACCTTGTAGAGGAATAATCACTCTGTGTCTGACCCCGGGAGTGTGTGATGGGACGGCGCGAAGGGAGATTCACTCTGTGTCTGACCACGGGAGTGTTTGATGGGACCGTGTAGAGGAATAATCACTCTCTGTCTGACCATTGGAGTGTGTGATGCTACCATTTAGAAGAATAATCGCTCTGTGTCTGACCCAGGGAGTGTTTGATAGGACCGTGTAGAGGAATAATGACTCTGTGTCTGAACCCGGGTGTGTTTAATGGGACCTTGTAGAGGAATAATCACTCTGTGTCTGACACCCGGGAGTGTTTGATGGGACCGTGTAGCGGAATAATCACTCTGTGCCTGACCCCGGGAGTGTTTGATGGTACCGTGTAGAGGAATAATCACTCTGTGTCTGACCACGGGAGTGTGTGATGGGACGGCGTGGAGGGAGAATCACTCTGTGTCTGACCACGGGAGTGTTTGATGGGACCGTGTAGAGGAATAATCACTCTGTGTCTGACCACGGGAGTGTTTGATGGGACCGTGTAGAGGAATAATCACTCTGTGCCTGACCCCGGGAGTGTTTGATGGTACCGTGTAGAGGAATAATCACTCTGTGTCTGACCACGGGAGTGTGTGATGGGACGGCGTGGAGGGAGAATCACTCTGTGTCAGACCATTTGAGTGTGTGATGCAACCGTGTAGAAGAATAATCACTCTGTGTCTGACCCCCGGGTGTGTTTGATAGTACCGTGCAGATCAATAATCACTCTGTGTCTGACACCGGGAGAGTTTGATGTGACCGTGTAGAGGAATAATGACTCTGTGTCTGAACCCGGGAGTATTTGATTGGACGGTGTGGATTGAGTTTCACTCTGTGTCTGACCCGGGGAGTGTTTGATGGAAACGTGTAGAGGAATAATCACTCTGTGTCTGACCCCGGGAGAGTGTGATGGGACGGTGTGGAGGGAGATTCACTCTGTGTCTGACACAGGGAGTGTTTGATCGGAACGTGTAGAGGAATAATCACAGTGTGTCTGACCTCGGGTGTGTATGATGGGACGGTGTGGAGGGAGATTCACTTTGTGTCTGACCCCGGGTGCGTTTGATGGGACCGTGTAGAGGAATAATCACTCTGTGTCTGACCATTGGAGTGTGTGATGGGACGGTGTGGTGGGAGATTCACTGTGTGTCTGACCACGGGAGTGTGTGATGGTCGGTGTTGAGGAATAATCACTCTGTGTCTGACCCCGGGAGTGTGTGCTGGGACGGTGTGGAGGGTGGTTCACTATGTGTCTGATCCCGGGAGTGTGTGATGGGCGGTGTAGAGGGAGATTCACTCTGTGTCTGGCCCAGGGCGTGTGTAATGGGACCGTGTAGAGGAATAATCTCTCTGTGTTTGACCACGGGAGTGTGTGATGCGTCGGTGTAGAGTATTAATCACTCTGTGTCTGACCACCGGAGTGTGTGATGGGACGGTGTGGAGGGAGATTCACTCTGTGTCTGACCCCGGGAGTGTTTGATAGGACCGTGTAGATCAATAATCACTCTGTGTCTGACCACGGGATTGTTTGATGGTACCGTGTAGAGGAATAATCACTCTGTGTCTGACCCCGGGAGTGTGTGATGGGACGGCGCGAAGGGAGATTCACACTGTGTCTGACCACGGGAGTGTTTGATGAGACCGTGTAGAGGAATAATCACTCTGTGTCTGACCCCCGGGAGTGTTTGATGGGACTGCGTAGAGGAATAATCACTCTGTGTCTGACCATTGGAGTGTGTGATGCTACCGTGTAGAAGAATAATCGCTCTGTGTCTGACCCCCGGGAGTGTTTGATGGGACCGTGTAGATCAATAATCACTCTGTGTCTGACCCCGGGAGAGGTTGATGTGACCGTGTAGAGGAATAATGACTCTGTGTCTGAACCCGGGTGTGTTTAATGGGACCTTGTAGAGGAATAATCACTCTGTGTCTGACCCCGGGAGTGTGTGATGGGACGGCGCGAAGGGAGATTCACTCTGTGTCTGACCACGGGAGTGTTTGATGGGACCGTGTAGAGGAATAATCACTCTCTGTCTGACCATTGGAGTGTGTGATGCTACCATTTAGAAGAATAATCGCTCTGTGTCTGACCCCGGGAGTGTTTGATAGGACCGTGTAGAGGAATAATGACTCTGTGTCTGAACCCGGGTGTGTTTAATGGGACCTTGTAGAGGAATAATCACTCTGTGTCTGACACCCGGGAGTGTTTGATGGTACCGTGTAGAGGAATAATCACTCTGTGTCTGACCACGGGAGTGTGTGATGGGACGGCGTGGAGGGAGAATCACTCTGTGTCTGACCACGGGAGTGTTTGATGGGACCTTGTAGAGGAATAATCACTCTGTGTCTGACCCCCGGGTGTGTTTGATTGGACCGTGTAGAGGAAAAATGACTCTGTGTCTGAACCCGGGAGTATTTGATTGGACGGTGTGGATTGAGTTTCACTCTGTGTCTGACCCGGGGAGTGTTTGATGGAAACGTGTAGAGGAATAATCACTCTGTGTCTGACCCCGGGAGAGTGTGATGGGACGGTGTGGAGGGAGATTCACTCTGTGTCTGACACAGGGAGTGTTTGATCGGAACGTGTAGAGGAATAATCACAGTGTGTCTGACCTCGGGTGTGTATGATGGGACGGTGTGGAGGGAGATTCACTTTGTGTCTGACCCCGGGTGCGTTTGATGGGACCGTGTAGAGGAATAATCACTCTGTGTCTGACCATTGGAGTGTGAGATGGGACGGTGTGGAGGGAGATTCACTGTGTGTCTGACCCCGGGAGTGGGTGATGGGCGGTGTAGAGGAATAATCACTCTGTGTCTGACTCCGGAAGTGTGTGCTGGGACGGTGTGGAGGGTGGTTCACTATGTGTCTGATCACGGGAGTTTGTCATGGGCGGTGTAGAGGGAGATTCACTCTGAGTCTGGCCCAAGGCGTGTGTGATGGGACCGTGTAGAGGAATAATCACTCTTTGTCTGACCACGGGAGTGTGTGCTGGGACGGTGTGGAGGGTGGTTCACTATGTGTCTGATCCCGGGAGTGTGTGATGGGCGGTGTAGAGGGAGATTCACTCTGTGTCTGGCCCAGGGCGTGTGTAATGGGACCGTGTAGAGGAATAATCACTCTGTGTCTGACCCCGGGAGTGTTTGATGGGACCGTGTAGAGGAATAATCACTCTGTGGCTGACCCCGGGATTGTTTGATGGTACCGTGTAGAGGAATAATCAATCTGTGTCTGACCCCGGGAGTGTGTGATGGGACGGCGCGAAGGGAGATTCACTCTGAGTCTGACCACGGGAGTGTTTGATGGGACCGTGTAGAGGAATAATCACTCTCTGTCTGACCATTGGAGTGTGCGATGCTACCGTGTAGAAGAATAATCGCTCTGTGTCTGACCCCCGGGAAAGTTTGATGGACCGTGTAGAGGAATAATCACTCTATGTCTGACCCCGGGAGTGTGTGATGGGACGGCGCGAAGGGAGATTCACTCTGTGTCTGACCCCGGGAGTATTTGATGGGACCGTTTAGAGGAATAATCACTCTGTGTTTGACCCCGGGAGTGTGTGATGCGTCGGTGTAGAGGATTAATCACTCTGTGTCTGACCACCGGAGTGTGTGATGGGACGGTGTGGAGGGAGATTCACTCTGTGTCTGACCCCGGGAGTGTTTGATAGGACCGTGTAGAGGAATAATCACTCTGTGTCTGACCCCGGGAGTGTGTGATGGGACGGCGCGAAGGGAGATTCACTCTGTGTCTGACCACCGGAGTGTTTGATGGGACCGTGTAGAGGAATAATCACTCTCTGTCTGACCATTGGAGTGTGTGATGCTACCGTGTAGAAGAATAATCACTCTGTGTCTGACCCCGGGAGTGTGTGATGGGACGGCGCGAAGGGAGATTCACTCTGTGTCTGACCCCCGGGAGTGTTTGATGGGACCGTGTAGAGGAATAATCACTCTATGTCTGATCCCGGGTGTGTATGATGGGACGGTGTGGACGGAGATTCACTCTGTGTCTGACCCCGGGAGTGTTTGATAGGACCGTGTAGATCAATAATCACACTGTGTCTGACCCCGGGAGAGTTTGATGTGACCGTGTAGAGGAATCATGACTCTGTGTCTGACCCCGGGAGTATTTGATGGGACCGTGTAGAGGAATAATCTCTCTGTGTCTGACCCGGGAGTGTGTGATTGGACAGAGTGGATTGAGATTCACTCTGTGTCTGACCCCGGGAGTGTTTGATAGGACCGTGTAGATCAATAATCACTCTGTGTCTGACCCCGGGAGAGTTTGATGTGACCGTGTAGATAAATAATGACTCTGTGTCTGAACCCGGGTGTGTATAATGGGACCTTGTAGAGGAATAATCACTCTGTGTCTGACACCCGGGAGTGTTTGATGGGACCGTGTAGCGGAATAATCACTCTGTGTCTGACCCCGGGAGTGTTTGATGGTACCGTGTAGAGGAATAATCACTCTGTGTCTGACCACGGGAGTGTGTGATGGGAAGGCGTGGAGGGAGAATCACTCTGTGTCTGACCACGGGAGTGTTTGATAGGACCGTGCAGATCAATAATCACTCTCTGTCTGACCATTGGAGTGTGCGATGCTACCGTGTAGAAGAATAATCGCTCTGTGTCTGACCCCCGGGAGTGTTTGATGGACCGTGTAGAGGAATAATCACTCTATGTCTGATCCCGAGTGTGTATGATGGGACGGTGTGGACGGAGATTCACTCTGTGTCTGACCCCGGGAGTGTTTGATAGGACCGTGTAGATCAATAATCACTCTGTGTCAGACCCCGGGAGAGTTTGATGTGACCGTGTAGAGTAATCATGACTCTGTGTCTGACCCCGGGAGTATTTGATGGGACCGTGTAGAGGAATAATCTCTCTGTGTCTGACCAGGGAGTTTGTGATTGGACAGAGTGGATTGAGATTCACTCTGTGTCTGACCCCGTGAGTGTTTGATTGGACCGTGTAGAGAAATAATGACTCTGTGTCTGACCCCCGGGAGTGTTTGATGGTACCGTGTAGCCGAATTATCACTCTGTGTCTGATCCAGGGTGTGTTTGATGGGACCGTATAGAGGAATAATCACTCTGTGTCTGACCCCGGGAGTGTTTGATGGGACCGTGTAGAGTAATCATGACTCTGTGTCTGACCCCGGGAGTATTTGATGTGACCGTGTAGAGGAATAATCTCTCTGTGTCTGACCCGGGAGTGTGTGATTGGACAGAGTGGATTGAGATTCACTCTGTGTCTGACCCCGTGAGTGTTTGATGGGACCGTGTAGAGAAATAATGACTCTGTGTCTGACCCCCGGGAGTGTTTGATGGGACCGTGTAGCGGAATTCTCACTCTGTGTCTGATCCCGGGAGTGTTTGATGGGACCGTGTAGAGGAATAATCACTCTGTGTCTGACCCCGGGAGTGTTTGATGGGACCGTGTAGAGGAATAATCATTCTGTGTCTGACCCCGGGAGAGTGTGATGGGACGGCGTGGAGGGAGATTCACTCTGTGTCTGACACAGGGTGTGTTTGATCGGACCGTGTAGAGGAATAATCACAGTGTATCTGACCCCGGGTGTGTGTGATGGGACGGCGCGAAGGGAGATTCACTCTGTGTCTGACCACGGGAGTGTTTGATGGGACCGTGTAGAGGAATAATCACTCTCTGTCTGACCATTGGAGTGTGCGATGCTACCGTGTAGAAGAATAATCGCATGTGTCTGACCCCGGGATTGTTTGATGGTACCGTGTAGAGGAATAATCAATCTGTGTCTGACCCCGGGAGTGTGTGATGGGACGGTGTGGAGGGAGATTCCCTCTGTGTCTGACCCCGGGAGTGTTTGATGGGACCGTTAAGAGGAATAATCACTGTGTGTCTGACACACGGAGTGTTTGATGCTACCGTGTAGAGGAATAATCGCTCTGTGTCTGACCCCCGGGAGTGTTTGATGGGACCGTGTAGAGGAATAATCACTCTGTGTCTGACCCCGGGAGTGTGTGATGGTCGGTGTAGAGGAATAATCAGTCAGTGTCTGACCACGGGAGTGTGTGCTGGGACGGTGTGGAGGGTGGTTCACTATGTGTCTGATCCCGGGATTGTGTGATGGGCGGTGTAGAGGGAGATTCACTCTGTGTCTGGCCCAGGGCGTGTGTAATGGGACCGTGTAGAGGAATAATCACTCTGTGTCTGACCCCGGGAGTGTTTGATGGGACCGTGTAGAGGAATAATCACTCTGTGGCTGACCCCGGGATTGTTTGATGGTACCGTGTAGAGGAATAATCAATCTGTGTCTGACCCCGGGAGTGTGTGATGGGACGACGTGGAGGGAGATTCACTCTGTGTCTGACCGCGGGAGTGTTTGATGGGACCGTGTAGAGGAATAATCTCTCTGTGTCTGACCCCCGGGAGTGTTTGATGGGACTGTGTAGAGGAATAATCACTCTGTGTCTGACCCCGGGAGTGTTTGATGGGACCGTGTAGAGGAATAATCACTCTGTGTCTGACCCCGGGATTGTTTGATGGTACCGTGTAGAGGAATAATCACTCTGTCTGACCCCGGGAGTGTGTGATGGGACGGCGCGAAGGGAGATTCACTCTGAGTCTGACCACGGGAGTGTTTGATGGGACCGTGTAGAGGAATAATCACTCTCTGTCTGACCATTGGAGTGTGCGATGCTACCGTGTAGAAGAATAATCGCTCTGTGTCTGACCCCCGGGAAAGTTTGATGGACCGTGTAGAGGAATAATCACTCTATGTCTGACCCCGGGAGTGTGTGATGGGACGGCGCGAAGGGAGATTCACTCTGTGTCTGACCCCGGGAGTATTTGATGGGACCGTTTAGAGGAATAATCACTCTGTGTTTGACCCCGGGAGTGTGTGATGCGTCGGTGTAGAGGATTAATCACTCTGTGTCTGACCACCGGAGTGTGTGATGGGACGGTGTGGAGGGAGAATCACTCTGTGTCTGACCCCGGGAGTGTTTGATAGGACCGTGTAGAGGAATAATCACTCTCTGTCTGACCATTGGAGTGTGTGATGCTACCGTGTAGAAGAATAATCGCTCTGTGTCTGACCCCCGGGAGTGTTTGATGGGACCGTGTAGAGGAATAATCACTCTATGTCTGATCCCGGGTGTGTATGATGGGACGGTGTGGACGGAGATTCACTCTGTGTCTGACCCCGGGAGTGTTTGATAGGACCGTGTAGATCAATAATCACACTGTGTCTGACCCCGGGAGAGTTTGATGTGACCGTGTAGAGGAATCATGAGTCTGTGTCTGACCCCGGGAGTATTTGATGGGACCTTGTAGAGGAATAATCTCTCTGTGTCTGACCCGGGAGTGTGTGATTGGACAGAGTGGATTGAGATTCACTCTGTGTCTGACCCCGGGAGTGTTTGATGTGACCGTGTAGATAAATAATGACTCTGTGTCTGAACCCGGGTGTGTTTAATGGGACCTTGTAGAGGAATAATCACTCTGTGTCTGACAGCCGGGAGTGTTTGATGGGACCGTGTAGCGGAATAATCACTCTGTGTCTGACCCCGGGAGTGTTTGATGGTACCGTGTAGAGGAATAATCACTCTGTGTCTGACCACGGGAGTGTGTGATGGGAAGGCGTGGATGGAGAATCACACTGTGTCTGACCCCCATGTGTGTTTGATGGTACCGTGCAGATCAATAATCACTCTGCGTCTGACACCGGGAGAGTTTGATGTGACCGTGTAGAGGAATAATGACTCTGTGTCTGAACCCGGGAGTATTTGATGGGACCGTGCAGAGGAATAATCTCTCTGTGTCTGACCCGGGAGTGTGTGATTGGACGGTGTGGATTGAGAATCACTCTGTGTCTGACCACGGGATTGTTTGATGGGACCGTGTAGAGGAATAATCGCTCTGTGTCTGACCCCGGGAGTGTTTGATGGGACCGTGTAGAGGAATAATCACAGTGTATCTGACCCCGAGTGTGTGTGATGGGACGGTGTGGAGGGAGATTCACTCTGTGGCTGACCCCGGGAGTGTGTGATGGGACGGTGTGGAGGGAGATTCACTCTGTGTCTGACCCCGGGAGAGTGTGATGGGCGGTGTAGAGGAATAATCACTCTGTGTCTGACCCCGGGAGTTTGTGACGGGACGGTGTGGAGGGAGATTCACTCTGTGTCTGAACCAGGGAGTGTTTGATGGGGCCGTTTAGAGGAATAATCACTCTGTGTCTAACCCCCGGGAGTGTTTGATGGGACTGTGTAGAGGAATAATCACTCTGTGTCTGACCCCGGGAGTGTTTGATGGGACCTTGTAGAGGAATAATCACTCTGTGTCTGACCCCGGGATTGTTTGAAGGTACCGTGTAGAGGAATAATCACTCTGTGTCTGACCCCGGGAGTGTGTGATGGGACGGCGTGGAGGGAGATTCACTCTGTGTCTGACAACGGGAGTGTTTGATGGGACCGTGTAGAGGAATAATCACTCTGTGTCTGACCCCCGGGAGTGTTTGATAGGACCGTGTAGATCAATAATCACTCTGCGTCTGACACCGGGAAAGTTTGATGTGACCGTGTAGAGAAATAATGACTCTGTGTCTGAACCCGGGAGTATTTGATGGGACCGTGTAGAGGAATAATCTCTCTGTGTCTGACCCCGGGAGTGTGTGATGGGACGGCGTGGAGGGAGATTCACTCTGTGTCTGACCCCGGGAGTGTTTGATGGGACCGTGTAGAGGAATAATCACTCTGTGTCTGAACCCGGGAGTGTTTGATGGGACCGTGTAGAGGAATAATCACTCTGTGTCTGACCCCGGGAGTGTTTGATGGGACCGTGTAGAGGAATAATCACTCTGTGTCTGACCCCGGGATTGTTTGATGGTACCGTGTAGAGGAATAATCACTCTGTGTCTGACCCCGGGAGTGTGTGATGGGACGGCGCGAAGGGAGATTCACTCTGTGTCTGACCACGGGAGTGTTTGATGGGACCGTGTAGAGGAATAATCACTCTCTGTCTGACCATTGGAGTGTGCGATGCTACCGTGTAGAAGAATAATCGCTCTGTGTCTGACCCCCGGGAGTGTTTGATGGGACCGTGTAGAGGAATAATCACTCTATGTCTGATCCCGGGTGTGTATGATGGGACGGTGTGGACGGAGATTCACTCTGTGTCTGACCCCGGGAGTGTTTTATAGGACCGTGTAGATCAATAATCACTCTGTGTCTGACCCCGGGAGAGTTTGATGTGACCGTGTAGAGATATCATGACTCTGTGTCTGACCCCGGGAGTGTTTGATGGGACCGTGTAGAGGAATAATCACTCTGTGTCTGACCCCCGGGAGTGTTTGATGGGACTGTGTAGAGGAATAATCACTCTGTGTCTGACCCCGGGAGTGTTTGATGGGACCGTGTAGAGGAATAATCACTCTGTGTCTGACCCCGGGATTGTTTGATGGTACCGTGTAGAGGAATAATCACTCTGTGTCTGACCCCGGGAGTGTGTGATGGGACGGCGCGAAGGGAGATTCACTCTGAGTCTGACCACGGGAGTGTTTGATGGGACCGTGTAGAGGAATAATCACTCTCTGTCTGATCCCGGGAGTGTTTGATGGGACCGTGTAGAGGAATAATCACTCTGTGTCTGACCCCGGGAGAGTGTGATGGGCGGTGTAGAGGAATAATCACTCTGTGTCTGACCCCGGGAGTTTGTGACGGGACGGTGTGGAGGGAGATTCACTCTGTGTCTGAACCAGGGAGTGTTTGATGGGACCGTTTAGAGGAATAATCACTCTGTGTCTGACCCCCGGGAGTGTTTGATGGGACTGTGTAGAGGAATAATCACTCTGTGTCTGACCCCGGGAGTGTTTGATGGGACCTTGTAGAGGAATAATCACTCTGTGTATGACCCCGGGATTGTTTGAAGGTACCGTGTAGAGGAATAATCACACTGTGTCTGACCACGGGAGTGTGTGATGGGACGGCGTGGAGGGAGATTCACTCTGTGTCTGACCACGGGAGTGTTTGATGGGACCGTGTAGAGGAATAATCACTCTGTGTCTGACCCCCGGGAGTGTTTGATAGGACCGTGTAGATCAATAATCACTCTGCGTCTGACACCGGGAAAGTTTGATGTGACCGTGTAGAGGAATAATCTCTCTCTATCTGACCATTGGAGTGTGCGATGCTACCGTGTAGAAGAATAATCGCTGTGTGTCTGACCCCCGGGAGTGTTTGATGGGACCGTGTAGAGGAATAATCACTCTATGTCTGATCCCGGGTGTGTATAATGGGACGGTGTGGACGGAGATTCACTCTGCGTTTGACCCCGGGAGTGTTTGATAGGACCGTGTAGATCAATAATCACTCTGTGTCTGACCCCGGGAGAGTTTGATGTGACCGTGTAGAGGAATCATGACTCTGTGTCTGACCCCGGGAGTATTTGATGGGACCGTGTAGAGGAATAATCTCTCTGTGTCTGACCATTGGAGTGTGTGATGGGACGGTGTGGAGGGAGATTCACTGTGTGTCTGACCCCGGGAGTGTTTGATGGGACCGTTTAGAGGAATAATCACTCTGTGTCTGACCCCCGGGAGTGTTTGATGGGACTGTGTAGAGGAATAATCACTCTGTGTCTGACCCCGGGAGTGTTTGATGGGACTGTGTAGAGGAATAATCACTCTGTGTCTGACCCCGGGAGTGTTTGATGGGACCTTGTAGAGGAATAATCACTCTGTGTCTGACCCGGGAGTGTGTGATTGGACAGAGTGGATTGAGATTCACTATGTGTCTGACCCCGTGAGTGTTTGATGGGACCGTTTAGAGGAATACTCACTCTGTGTCTGACCCCCGGGAGTGTTTGATGGGACTGTGTAGAGGAATAATCACTCTGTGTCTGACCCCGGGAGTGTTTGATGGGACCTTGTAGAGGAATAATCACTCTGTGTATGACCCCGGGATTGTTTGAAGGTACCGTGTAGAGGAATAATCACTCTGTGTCTGACCCCGGGAGTGTGTGATGGGACGGCGTGGAGGGAGATTCACTCTGTGTCTGACCACGGGAGTGTTTGATGGGACCGTGTAGAGGAATAATCACTCTGTGTCTGACCCCCGGGAGTGTTTGATAGGACCGTGTAGATCAATAATCACTCTGCGTCTGACACCGGGAAAGATTGATGTGACCGTGTAGAGAAATAATGACTCTGTGTCTGAACCCGGGAGTATTTGATGGGACCGTGTAGAGGAATAATCTCTCAGTGTCTGACCCCGGGAGTGTGTGATGGGACGGCGTGGAGGGAGATTCACTCTGTGTCTGACCCCGGGAGTGTTTGATGGGACCGTGTAGAGGAATAATCACTCTGTGTCTGACCCCGGGAGTGTTTGATGGGACCGTGTAGAGGAATAATCACTTTGTGTCTGACCCCGGGATTGTTTGATGGTACCGTGTAGAGGAATAATCACTCTGTGTCTGACCCCGGGAGTGTGTGATGGGACGGCGCGAAGGGAGATTCACTCTGTGTCTGATCACGGGAGTGTTTGATGGGACCGTTTAGAGGAATAATCACTCTCTGTCTGACCATTGGAGTGTGCGATGCTACCGTGTAGAAGAATAATCGCTCTGTGTCTGACCCCCGGGAGTGTTTGATGGGACCGTGTAGAGGAATAATCACTCTATGTCTGATCCCGGGTGTGTATGATGGGACTGTGTGGACGGAGATTCACTCTGTGTCTGACCCCGGGAGTGTTTGATTGGACCGTGTAGATCAATAATCACTCTGTGTCTGACCCCGGGAGAGTTTGATGTGACCGTGTAGAGGAATCATGACTCTGTGTCTGACCCCGGGAGTATTTGATGGGACCGTGTAGAGGAATAATCTCTCTGTGTCTGACCATTGGAGTGTGAGATGGGACGGTGTGGAGGGAGATTCACTGTGTGTCTGACCCCGGGAGTGTGTGATGGTCGGTGTAGAGGAATAATCACTCTGTGTCTGACCCCGGGAGTGTGTGATTGGACAGAGTGGATTGAGATTCACTCTGTGTCTGACCCCGTGAGTGTTTGATGGGACCGTTTAGAGGAATAATCACTCTGTGTCTGACCCCCGGGAGTGTTTGATGGGACTGTGTAGAGGACTAATCACTCTGTGTCTGACCCCGGGAGTGTTTGATGGGACCTTGTAGATGAATAATCACTCTGTGTCTGACCCCCAGATTGTTTGAAGGTACCGTGTAGAGGAATAATTACTCTGTGTCTGACCCCGGGAGTGTGTGATGGGACGGCGTGGAGGGAGATTCACTCTGTGTCTGACCACGGGAGTGTTTGATGGGACCGTGTAGAGGAATAATCACTCTGTGTCTGACCCCCGGGAGTGTTTGATAGGACCGTGTAGATCAATAATCACTCTGCGTCTGACACCGGGAAAGTCTGATGTGACCGTGTAGAGAAATAATGACTCTGTGTCTGAACCCGGGAGTATTTGATGGGACCGTGTAGAGGAATAATCTCTCAGTGTCTGACCCCGGGAGTGTGTGATGGGACTGCGTGGAGGGAGATTCACTCTGTGTCTGACCCCGGGAGTGTTTGATGGGACCGTGTAGAGCAATAATCACTCTGTGTCTGACCCCCGGGAGTGTTTGATGGGACTGTGTAGAGGAATAATCACTCTGCGTCTGACCCCGTGAGTGTTTGATGGGACCGTGTAGAGGAATAATCACTCTGTGTCTGACCCCGGGATTGTTTGTTGGTACCGTGTAGAGGAATAATCACTCTGTGTCTGACCCCGGGAGTGTGTGATGGGACGGCGCGAAGGGAGATTCACTCTGTGTCTGACCACGGGAGTGTTTGATGGGACCGTGTAGAGGAATAATCACTCTCTGTCTGACCATTGGAGTGTGCGATGCTACCGTGTAGAAGAATAATCGCTGTGTGTCTGACCCCCGGGAGTGTTTGATGGGACCGTGTAGAGGAATAATCACTCTATGTCTGATCCCGGGTGTGTATAATGGGACGGTGTGGACGGAGATTCACACTGCGTCTGACCCCGGGAGTGTTTGATAGGACCGTGTAGATCAATAATCACTCTGTGTCTGACCCCGGGAGAGTTTGATGTGACCGTGTAGAGGAATCATGACTCTGTGTCTGACCCCGGGAGTATTTGATGGGACCGTGTAGAGGAATAATCTCTCTGTGTCTGACCATTGGAGTGTGTGATGGGACGGTGTGGAGGGAGATTCACTGTGTGTCTGACCCCGGGAGTGTGTGATGGTCGGTGTAGAGGAATAATAACTCTGTGTCTGACCCGGGAGTGTGTGATTGGACAGAGTGGATTGAGATTCACTGTGTGTCTGACCCCGTGAGTGTTTGATGGGACCGTTTAGAGGAATAATCACTCTGTGTCTGACCCCGGGAGTGTTTGATGGGACTGTGTAGAGGAATAATCACTCTGTGTCTGACCCCGGGATTGTTTGAAGGTACCGTGTAGAGGAATAATCACTCTGTGTATGACCCCGGGATTGTTTGAAGGTACCGTGTAGAGGAATAATCACTCTGTGTCTGACCCCGGGAGTGTGTGATGGGACGGCGTGGAGGGAGATTCACTCTGTGTCTGACCACGGGAGTGTTTGATGGGACCGTGTAGAGGAATAATCACTCTGTGTCTGACCCCCGGGAGTGTTTGATAGGACCGTGTAGATCAATAATCACTCTGCGTCTGACACCGGGAAAGATTGATGTGACCGTGTAGAGAAATAATGACTCTGTGTCTGAACCCGGGAGTATTTGATGGGACCGTGTAGAGGAATAATCTCTCAGTGTCTGACCCCGGGAGTGTGTGATGGGACGGCGTGGAGGGAGATTCACTCTGTGTCTGACCCCGGGAGTGTTTGATGGGACCGTGTAGAGGAATAATCACTCTGTGTCTGACCCCGGGAGTGTTTGATGGGACGGTGTGGACGGAGATTCACTCTGTGTCTGACCCCGGGAGTGTTTGATAGGACCGTGAAGATCAATAATCACTCTGTGTCTGACCCCGTGAGAGTTTGATGTGACCGTGTAGAAATATCATGACTCTGTGTCTGACCCCGGGAGTGTTTGATGGGACCGTGTAGAGGAATAATCACTCTGTGTCTGACCCCCGGGAGTGTTTGATGGGACTGTGTAGAGGAATAATCACTCTGTGTCTGACCCCGGGAGTGTTTGATGGGACCGTGTAGAGGAATAATCACTCTGTGTCTGACACCGGGATTGTTTGATGGTACCGTGTAGAGGAATAATCACTCTGTGTCTGACCCCGGGAGTGTGTGATGGGACGGCGCGAAGGGAGATTCACTCTGAGTCTGACCACGGGAGTGTTTGATGGGACCGTGTAGAGGAATAATCTCTCTCTGTCTGACCATTGGAGTGTGCGATGCTACCGTGTAGAAGAATAATCGCTCTGTGTCTGACCCACGGGACTGTTTGATGGACCGTGTAGAGGAATAATCACTCTATGTCTGATCCCGAGTGTGTATGATGGGACGGTGTGGACGGAGATTCACTCTGTGTCTGACCCCGGGAGTGTTTGATAGGACCGTGTAGATCAATAATCACTCTGTGTCTGACCCCGGGAGAGTTTGATGTGACCGTGTAGAGTAATCATGACTCTGTGTCTGACCCCGGGAGTATTTGATGGGACCGTGTAGAGGAATAATCTCTCTGTGTCTGACCCGGGAGTGTGTGATTGGACAGAGTGGATTGAGATTCACTCTGGGTCTGACCCCGTGAGTGTTTGATGGGACCGTGTAGAGAAATAATGACTCTGTGTCTGACCCCCGGGAGTGTTTGATGGGACCGTGTAGCCGAATTATCACTCTGTGTCTGATCCAGGGAGTGTTTGATGGTACCGTGTAGAGTAATCATGACTCTGTGTCTGACCCCGGGAGTATTTGATTGGACCGTGTAGAGGAATAATCTCTCTGTGTCTGACCCGGGAGTGTGTGATTGGACAGAGTGGATTGAGATTCACTCTGTGTCTGACCCCGTGAGTGTTTGATGGGACCGTGTAGAGAAATAATGACTCTGTGTCTGACCCCCGGGAGTGTTTGATGGGACCGTGTAGCGGAATTATCACTCTGTGTCTGATCCCGGGAGTGTTTGATGGGACCGTGTAGAGGAATAATCACTCTGTGTCTGACCCCGGGAGTGTGTGATGGTCGGTGTAGAGGAATAATCACTCTGTGTCTGACCCGGGAGTGTGTGATTGGACAGAGTGGATTGAGATTCACTATGTGTCTGACCCCGTGAGTGTTTGATGGGACCGTTTAGAGGAATAATCACTCTGTGTCTGACCCCCGGGAGTGTTTGATGGGACTGTGTAGAGGAATAATCACTCTGTGTCTGACCCCGGGAGTGTTTGATGGGACCTTGTAGAGGAATAATCACTCTGTGTATGACCCCGGGATTGTTTGAAGGTACCGTGTAGAGGAATAATCACTCTGTGTCTGACCCCGGGAGTGTGTGATGGGACGGCGTGGAGGGAGATTCACTCTGTGTCTGACCACGGGAGTGTTTGATGGGACCGTGTAGAGGAATAATCACTCTGTGTCTGACCCCCGGGAGTGTTTGATAGGACCGTGTAGATCAATAATCACTCTGCGTCTGACACCGGGAAAGATTGATGTGACCGTGTAGAGAAATAATGACTCTGTGTCTGAACCCGGGAGTATTTGATGGGACCGTGTAGAGGAATAATCTCTCAGTGTCTGACCCCGGGAGTGTGTGATGGGACGGCGTGGAGGGAGATTCACTCTGTGTCTGACCCCGGGAGTGTTTGATGGGACCGTGTAGAGGAATAATCACTCTGTGTCTGACCCCGGGAGTGTTTGATGGGACCGTGTAGAGGAATAATCACTTTGTGTCTGACCCCGGGATTGTTTGATGGTACCGTGTAGAGGAATAATCACTCTGTGTCTGACCCCGGGAGTGTGTGATGGGACGGCGCGAAGGGAGATTCACTCTGTGTCTGACCACGGGAGTGTTTGATGGGACCGTGTAGAGGAATAATCACTCTCTGTCTGACCATTGGAGTGTGCGATGCTACCGTGTAGAAGAATAATCGCTCTGTGTCTGACCCCCGGGAGTGTTTGATGGGACCGTGTAGAGGAATAATCACTCTATGTCTGATCCCGGGTGTGTATGATGGGACTGTGTGGACGGAGATTCACTCTGTGTCTGACCCCGGGAGTGTTTGATTGGACCGTGTAGATCAATAATCACTCTGTGTCTGACCCCGGGAGAGTTTGATGTGACCGTGTAGAGGAATCATGACTCTGTGTCTGACCCCGGGAGTATTTGATGGGACCGTGAAGAGGAATAATCTCTCTGTGTCTGACCATTGGAGTGTGAGATGGGACGGTGTGGAGGGAGATTCACTGTGTGTCTGACCCCGGGAGTGTGTGATGGTCGGTGTAGAGGAATAATCACTCTGTGTCTGACCCGGGAGTGTGTGATTGGACAGAGTGGATTGAGATTCACTCTTTGTCTGACCCCGTGAGTGTTTGATGGGACCGTTTAGAGGAATAATCACTCTGTGTCTGACCCCCGGGAGTGTTTGATGGGACTGTGTAGAGGACTAATCACTCTGTGTCTGACCCCGGGAGTGTTTGATGGGACCTTGTAGAGGAATAATCACTCTGTGTCTGACCCCCAGATTGTTTGAAGGTACCGTGTAGAGGAATAATTACTCTGTGTCTGACCCCGGGAGTGTGTGATGGGACGGCGTGGAGGGAGATTCACTCTGTGTCTGACCACGGGAGTGTTTGATGGGACCGTGTAGAGGAATAATCACTCTGTGTCTGACCCCCGGGAGTGTTTGATAGGACCGTGTAGATCAATAATCACTCTGCGTCTGACACCGGGAAAGTTTGATGTGACCGTGTAGAGAAATAATGACTCTGTGTCTGAACCCGGGAGTATTTGATGGGACCGTGTAGAGGAATAATCTCTCAGTGTCTGACCCCGGGAGAGTGTGATGGGACGGCGTGGAGGGAGATTCACTCTGTGTCTGACCCCGGGAGTGTTTGATGGGACCGTGTAGAGGAATAATCACTCTGTGTCTGACCCCGGGAGTGTTTGATGGGACCGTGTAGAGGTATAATCACTTTGTGTCTGACCCCGGGATTGTTTGATGGTACCGTGTAGAGGAATAATCAATCTGTGTCTGACCCCGGGAGTGTGTGATGGGACGGCGTGGAAAGAGATTCACTCTGTGTCTGACCCCGGGAGTGTTTGATGGGACCGTGTAGAGGAATAATCACTCTGTGTCTGACCCCGTGAGTGTTTGATGGGACCGTGTAGAGGAATAATCACTCTGTGTCTGACCCCGGGATTGTTTGTTGGCACCGTGTAGAGGAATCATCACTCTGTGTCTGACCCCGGGAGTATGTGATGGGACCGTGTAGAGGAATAATCTCTCAGTGTCTGACCCCGGGAGTGTGTGATGGGACGGCGTGGAGGGAGATTCACTCTGTGTCTGACCCCGGGAGTGTTTGATGGGACCGTGTAGAGGAATAATCACTCTGTGTCTGACCCCGGGAGTGTTTGATGGGACGGTGTGGACGGAGATTCACTCTGTGTCTGACCCCGGGAGTGTTTGATAGGACCGTGTAGATCAATAATCACTCTGTGTCTGACCCCGTGAGAGTTTGATGTGACCGTGTAGAGATATCATGACTCTGTGTCTGACCCCGGGAGTGTTTGATGGGACCGTGTAACGGAATAATCACTCTGTGTCTGACCCCCGGGAGTGTTTGATGGGACTGTGTAGAGGAATAATCACTCTGTGTCTGACCCCGGGAGTGTTTGATGGGACCGTGTAGAGGAATAATCACTCTGTGTCTGACACCGGGATTGTTTGATGGTACCGTGTAGAGGAATAATCACTCTGTGTCTGACCCCGGGAGTGTGTGATGGGACGGCGCGAAGGGAGATTCACTCTGAGTCTGACCACGGGAGTGTTTGATGGGACCGTGTAGAGGAATAATCTCTCTCTGTCTGACCATTGGAGTGTGCGATGCTACCGTGTAGAAGAATAATCACTCTGTGCCTGACCCCCGGGACTGTTTGATGGACCGTGTAGAGGAATAATCACTCAATGTCTGATCCCGAGTGTGTATGATGGGACGGTGTGGACGGAGATTCATTCTGTGTCTGACCCCGGGAGTGTTTGATAGGACCGTGTAGATCAATAATCACTCTGTGTCTGACCCCGGGAGAGTTTGATGTGACCGTGTAGAGTAATCATGACTCTGTGTCTGACCCCGGGAGTATTTGATGGGACCGTGTAGAGGAATAATCTCTCTGTGTCTGACCCGGGAGTGTGTGATTGGACAGAGTGGATTGAGATTCACTCTGGGTCTGACCCCGTGAGTGTTTGATGGGACAGTGTAGAGAAATAATGACTCTGTGTCTGACCCCCGGGAGTGTTTGATGGGACCGTGTAGCCGAATTATCACTCTGTGTCTGATCCAGGGAGTGTTTGATGGGACCGTGTAGAGTAATTATCACTCTGTGTCTGACCCCGGGAGTGTTTGATGGTACCGTGTAGAGTAATCATGACTCTGTGTCTGACCCCGGGAGTATTTGATTGGACCGTGTAGAGGAATAATCTCTCTGTGTCTGACCCGGGAGTGTGTGATTGGACAGAGTGGATTGAGATTCACTCTGTGTCTGACCCCGTGAGTGTTTGATGGGACCGTGTAGAGAAATAATGACTCTGTGTCTGACCCCCGGGAGTGTTTGATGGGACCGTGTAGCGGAATTATCACTCTGTGTCTGATCCCGGGAGTGTTTGATGGGACAGTGTAGAGGAATAATCACTCTGTGTCTGACCCCGGGAGTGTTTGATGGGACCGTGTAGAGGAATAATCATTCTGTGTCAGACCCCGGGAGAGTGTGATGGGACGGCGTGGAGGGAGATTCACTCTGTGTCTGACAAAGGGTGTGTTTGATCGGACCGTGTAGAGGAATAATCACAGTGTATCTGACCCCGGGTGTGTGTGATGGGACGGTGTGGAGGGAGATTCACTCTGTGGCTGACCCCGGGAGTGTTTGATGGGACCGTGTAGAGGAATAATCTCTCTGTGTCTGACCCCGGGAGTGTGTGATGGGACGGTGTGGAGGGAGATTCACTCTGTGTCTGACCCCGGGAGTTCGTGACGGGACGGTGTGGAGGGAGATTCACTCTGTGTCTGAACCAGGGAGTGTTTGATGGGACCGTTTAGAGGAATAATCACTCTGTGTCTGACCCCCGGGAGTGTTTGATGGGACTGTGTAGAGGAATAATCACTCTGTGTCTGACCCCGCGAGTGTTTGATGGGACCTTGTAGAGGAATAATCACTCTGTGTCTGACCCCGGGATTGTTTGAAGGTACCGTGTAGAGGAATAATCACACTGTGTCTGACCACGGGAGTGTGTGATGGGACGGCGTGGAGGGAGATTCACTCTGTGTCTGACCACGGGAGTGTTTGATGGGACCGTGTAGAGGAATAATCACTCTGTGTCTGACACCGGGAAAGTTTGATGTGACCGTGTAGAGAAATAATGACTCTGTGTCTGAACCCGGGAGTATTTGATGGGACCGTGTAGAGGAATAATCTCTCTGTGTCTGACCCCGGGAGTGTGTGATGGGACGGCGTGGAGGGAGATTCACTCTGTGTCTGACCCCGGGAGTGTTTGATGGGACCGTGTAGAGGAATAATCACTCTGTGTCTGTCCCCGGGAGTGTTTGATGGGACCGTGTAGAGGAATAATCACTCTGTGTCTGACCCCGGGAGTGTTTGATGGGACCGTGTAGAGGAATAATCACTCTGTGTCTGACCCCGGGATTGTTTGATGGTACCGTGTAGTGGAATAATCACTCCGTGTCTGACCCCGGGAGTGTGTGATGGGACGGCGCGAAGGGAGATTCACTCTGTGTCTGACCACGGGAGTGTTTGATGGGACCGTGTAGAGAAATAATCACTCTCTGTCTGACCATTGGAGTGTGCGATGCTACCGTGTAGAAGAATAATCGCTGTGTGTCTGACCCCCGGGAGTGTTTGATGGGACCGTGTAGAGGAATAATCACTCTATGTCTGATCCCGGGTGTGTATAATGGGACGGTGTGGACGGAGATTCACTCTGCGACTGACCCCGGGAGTGTTTGATAGGACCGTGTAGATCAATAATCACTCTGCGTCTGACCCCGGGAGAGTTTGATGTGACCGTGTAGAGGAATCATGACTCTGTGTCTGACCCCGGGAGTATTTGATGGGACCGTGTAGAGGAATAATCTCTCTGTGTCTGACCATTGGAGTGTGTGATGGGACGGTGTGGAGGGAGATTCACTGTGTGTCTGACCCCGGGAGTGTGTGATGGTCGGTGTAGAGGAATAATCACTCCGTGTCTGACCCGGGAGTGTGTGATTGGACAGAGTGGATTGAGATTCACTATGTGTCTGACCCCGTGAGTGTTTGATGGGACCGTTTAGAGGAATAATCACTCTGTGTCTGACCCCCGGGAGTGTTTGATGGGACTGTGTAGAGGAATAATCACACTGTGTCTGACCCCGGGAGTGTTTGATGGGACCTTGTAGAGGAATAATCACTCTGTGTCTGACCCCGGGATTGTTTGAAGGTACCGTGTAGAGGAATAATCACTCTGTGTCTGACCCCGGGAGTGTGTGATGGGACGGCGTGGAGGGAGATTCACTCTGTGTCTGACCACGGGAGTGTTTGATGGGACCGTGTAGAGGAATAATCACTCTGTGTCTGACCCCCGGGAGTGTTTGATAGGACCGTGTAGATCAATAATCACTCTGCGTCTGACACCGGGAAAGTTTGATGTGACCGTGTAGAGAAATAATGACTCTGTGTCTGAACCCGGGAGTATTTGATGGGACCGTGTAGAAGAATAATCTCTCAGTGTCTGACCCCGGGAGTGTGTGATGGGACGGCGTGGAGGGAGATTCACTCTGTGTCTGACCCCGGGAGTGTTTGATGGGACCGTGTAGAGGAATAATCACTCTGTGTCTGACCCCGGGAGTGTTTGATGGGACCGTGTAGAGGAATAATCACTTTGTGTCTGACCCCGGGATTGTTTGATGGTACCGTGTAGAGGAATAATCAATCTGTGTCTGACCCCGGGAGTGTGTGATGGGAAGGCGTGGAAAGAGATTCACTCTGTGTCTGACCCCGGGAGTGTTTGATGGGACCGTGTAGAGGAATAATCACTCTGTGTCTGACCCCCGGGAGTGTTTGATGGGACCGTGTAGAGGAATAATCACTCTGCGTCTGACCCCGTGAGAGTTTGATGGGACCGTGTAGAGGAATAATCACTCTGTGTCTGACCCCGGGATTGTTTGTTGGTACCGTATAGAGGAATCATCACTCTGTGTCTGACCCCGGGAGTGTGTGATGGGACGGCGCGAAGGGAGATTCACTCTGTGTCTGACCACGGGAGTGTTTGATGGGACCGTGTAGAGGAATAATCACTCTCTGTCTGACCATTGGAGTGTGCGATGCTACCGTGTAGAAGAATAATCGCTGTGTGTCTGAACCCCGGGAGTGTTTGATGGGACTGTGTAGAGGAATAATCACTCTATGTCTGATCCCGGGTGTGTATAATGGGACGGTGTGGACGGATATTCACTCTGCGTCTGACCCCGGGAGTGTTTGATAGGACCGTGTAGATCAATAATCACTCTGTGTCTGACCCCGGGAGAGTTTGATGTGACCGTGTAGAGGAATCATGACTCTGTGTCTGACCCCGGGAGTATTTGATGGGACCGTGTAGAGGAATAATCTCTCTCTGTCTGACCATTGGAGTGTGTGATGGGACGGTGTGGAGGGAGATTCACTGTGTGTCTGACCCCGGGAGTGTGTGATGGTCGGTGTAGAGGAATAATCACTCTGTGTCTGACCCGGGAGTGTGTGATTGGACAGAGTGGATTGAGATTCACTATGAGTCTGACCCCGTGAGTGTTTGATGGGACCGTTTAGAGGAATAATCACTCTGTGTCTGACCCCCGGGAGTGTTTGATGGGACTGTGTAGAGGAATAATCACTCTGTGTCTGACCCCGGGAGTGTTTGATGGGACCTTGTAGAGGAATAATCACTCTGTGTCTGACCCCGGGATTGTTTGAAGGTACCGTGTAGAGGAATAATCACTCTGTGTCTGACCCCGGGAGTGTGTGATGGGACGGCGTATAGGGAGATTCACTCTGTGTCTGACCACGGGAGTGTTTGATGGGACCTTGTAGAGGAATAATCACTCTGTGTCTGACCCCCGGGAGTGTTTGATAGGACCGTGTAGATCAATAATCACTCTGCGTCTGACACCGGGAAAGATTGATGTGACCGTGTAGAGAAATAATGACTCTGTGTCTGAACCCGGGAGTATTTGATGGGACCGTGTAGAGGAATAATCTCTCAGTGTCTGACCCCGGGAGTGTGTGATGGGACGGCGTGGAGGGAGATTCACTCTGTGTCTGACCCCGGGAGTGTTTGATGGGACCGTGTAGAGGAATAATCACTCTGTGTCTGACCCCGGGAGTGTTTGATGGGACCGTGTAGAGGAATAATCACTTTGTGTCTGACCCCGGGATTGTTTGATGGTACCGTGTAGAGTAATAATCACTCTGTGTCTGACCCCGGGAGTGTGTGATGGGACGGCGCGAAGGGAGATTCACTCTGTGTCTGACCCCCGGGAGTGTTTGATGGGACCGTGTAGAGGAATAATCACTCTATGTCTGATCCCGGGTGTGTATGATGGGACGGTGTGGACGGAGATTCACTCTGTGTCTGAACCCGGGAGTGTTTGATTGGACCGTGTAGATCAATAATCACTCTGTGTCTGACCCCGGGAGAGTTTGATGTGACCGTCTAGAGGAATCATGACTCTGTGTCTGACCCCGGGAGTATTTGATGGGACCGTGTAGAGGAATAATCTCTCTGTGTCTGACCATTGGAGTGTGTGATGGGACGGTGTGGAGGGCGATTCACTGTGTGTCTGACCCCGGGAGTGTGTGATGGTCGGTGTAGAGGAATAATCACTCTGTGTCTGACCCCGGAGTGTGTGATTGGACAGAGTGGATTGAGATTCACTCTGTGTCTGACCCCGTGAGTGCTTGATGGGACCGTTTAGAGGAATAATCACTCTGTGTCTGACCCCCGGGAGTGTTTGATGGGACTGTGTAGAGGAATAATCACTCTGTGTCTGACCCCGGGAGTGTTTGATGGGACCTTGTAGAGGAATAATAACCCTGTGTCTGACCCCGGGATTGTTTGAAGGTACCGTGTAGAGGAATAATTACTCTGTGTCTGACCCCGGGAGTGTGTGATGGGACGGCGTGGAGGGAGATTCACTCTGTGTCTGACCACGGGAGTGTTTGATGGGACCGTGTAGAGGAATAATCACTTTGTGTCTGACCCCGGGATTGTTTGATGGTACCGTGTAGAGTAATAATCACTCTGTGTCTGACCCCGGGAGTGTGTGATGGGACGGCGCGAAGGGAGATTCACTCTGTGTCTGACCCCCGGGAGTGTTTGATGGGACCGTGTAGAGGAATAATCACTCTATGTCTGATCCCGGGTGTGTATGATGGGACGGTGTGGACGGAGATTCACTCTGTGTCTGAACCCGGGAGTGTTTGATTGGACCGTGTAGATCAATAATCACTCTGTGTCTGACCCCGGGAGAGTTTGATGTGACCGTCTAGAGGAATCATGACTCTGTGTCTGACCCCGGGAGTATTTGATGGGACCGTGTAGAGGAATAATCTCTCTGTGTCTGACATTGGAGTGTGTGATGGGACGGTGTGGAGGGCGATTCACTGTGTGTCTGACCCCGGGAGTGTGTGATGGTCGGTGTAGAGGAATAATCACTCTGTGTCTGACCCCGGAGTGTGTGATTGGACAGAGTGGATTGAGATTCACTCTGTGTCTGACCCCGTGAGTGCTTGATGGGACCGTTTAGAGGAATAATCACTCTGTGTCTGACCCCCGGGAGTGTTTGATGGGACTGTGTAGAGGAATAATCACTCTGTGTCTGACCCCGGGAGTGTTTGATGGGACCTTGTAGAGGAATAATCACTCTGTGTCTGACCCCGGGATTGTTTGAAGGTACCGTGTAGAGGAATAATTACTCTGTGTCTGACCCCGGGAGTGTGTGATGGGACGGCGTGGAGGGAGATTCACTCTGTGTCTGACCACGGGAGTGTTTGATGGGACCGTGTAGAGGAATAATCACTCTGTGTCTGACCCCCGGGAGTGTTTGATAGGACCGTGTAGATCAATAATCACTCTGCGTCTGACACCGGGAAAGTTTGATGTGACCGTGTAGAGAAATAATGACTCTGTGTCTGAACCCGGGAGTATTTGATGGGACCGTGTAGAGGAATAATCTCTCAGTGTCTGACCCCGGGAGTGTGTGATGGGACGGCGTGGAGGGAGATTCACTCTGTGTCTGACCCCGGGAGTGTTTGATGGGACCGTGTAGAGGAATAATCACTCTGTGTCTGACCCCGGGAGTGTTTGATGGGACCGTGTAGAGGAATAATCACTTTGTGTCTGACCCCGGGATTGTTTGATGGTACCGTGTAGAGGAATAATCAATCTGTGTCTGACCCCGGGAGTGTGTGATGGGACGGCGTGGAAAGAGATTCACTCTGTGTCTGACCCCGGGAGTGTTTGATGGGACCGTGTAGAGGAATAATCACTCTGTGTCTGACCCCCGTGAGTGTTTGATGGAACCGTGTAGAGGAATAATCACTCTGTGTCTGACCCCGGGATTGTTTGTTGGTACCGTGTAGAGGAATAATCACTCTGTGTCTGACCCCGGGAGTGTGTGATGGGACGGCGCGAAGGGAGATTCACTCTGTGTCTGACCACGGGAGTGTTTGATGGGACCGTGTAGAGGAATAATCACTCTCTGTCTGACCATTGGAGTGTGCGATGCTACCGTGTAGAATAAGCGCTCTGTGTCTGACCCCCGGGAGTGTTTGATGGGACCGTGTAGAGGAATAATCACTCTATGTCTGATCCCGGGTGTGTTTGATGGGACGGTGTGGACGGAGATTCACTCTGTGTCTGACCCCGGGAGTGTTTGATAGGACCGTGTAGATCAATAATCACTCTGTTTCTGACCCCGGGAGAGTTTAATGTGACCGTGTAGAGGAATCATGACTCTGTGTCTGACCCCGGGAGTATTTGATGGGACCGTGTAGAGGAATAATCTCTCTGTGTCTGACCATTGGAGTGTGTGATGGGACGGTGTGGAGGGAGATTCACTGTATGTCTGACCCCGGGAGTGTGTGATGGGCGGTGTAGAGGGAGATTCAATCTGTGTCTGTCCCAGGGCGTGTGTAATGGGACCGTGTAGAGGAATAATCACTCTGTGTCTGACCCCGGGAGTGTTTGATGGGACCGTGTAGAGGAATAATCACTCTGTGTCTGACCCCGGGATTGTTTGATGGTACCGTGTAGAGGAATAATCAATCTGTGTCTGACCCCGGGAGTGCGTGATGGGACGGCGTGGAGGGAGATTCACTCTGTGTCTGACCCCGGGAGTGTTTGATGGGACCGTGTCGAGGAATAATCACTCTATGTCTGACCCCCGGGAGTGTTTGATGGGACTGTGTAGAGGAATAATCACTCTGTGTCTGACCCCGGGAGTGTTTGATGGGACCGTGTAGAGGAATAATCACTCTGTGTCTGACCCCGGGATTGTTTGATGGTACCGTGTAGAGGAATAATCACTCTCTGTCTGACCATTGGAGTGTGCGATGCTACCGTGAGGAAGAATAATCGCTCTGTGTCTGCCCCCGTGAGTGTTTGATGGGACCGTGTAGAGGAATAATCACTCTATGTCTGATCCCGGGTGTGTATTATGGGACGGTGTGGACGGAGATTCACTCTGTGTCTGACCCCGGGAGTGTTTGATAGGACCGTGTAGATCAATAATCACTCTGTGTCTGACCCCGGGAGAGTTTGATGTGACCGTGTAGAGGAATCATGACTCTGTGTCCGACCCCGGGAGTATTTGATGGGACCGTGTAGAGGAATAATCTCTCTGTGTCTGACCCGGGAGTGTGTGATTGGACAGTGTGGATTGAGACTCATTCTGTGTCTGACCCCGTGAGTGTTTGATGGGACCGTGTAGAGGAATAATGACTCTGTGTCTGACCCCCGGGAGTGTTTGATGGGACCGTGTAGCGGAATAATCACTCTGTGTCTGATCCCGGGAGTGTTTGATGGGACTGTGTAGAGGAATAATTACTCTGTGTCTGACCCCGGGAGAGTGTGATGGGACGGCGTGGAGGGAGATTCACTCTGTGTCTGACACAGGGTGTGTTTGATCGGACCGTGTAGATGAATAATCATTCTGTGTCTGACCCCCGGGAGTGTTTGATGGGACTGTGTAGAGGAATAATCACTCTGTGTCTGACCCCGGGTGCGTTTGATGGGACCGTGTAGAGGAATAATCACTATGTGTCTGACCCCAGGAGTGTGTGCTGGGACGGTGTGGAGATTGGTTCACTATGTGTCTGACCCCGGGAGTGTGTGATGGGACGGTGTGGAGGGAGATTCACTGTGTCTGACCCAGGGAGTGTTTGATGGGACCGTGTAGAGGAATAATCACTGTGTGTCTGACACACGGAGTGTTTGATGCTACCGTGTAGAGGAATAATCGCTCTGTGTCTGACCCCCGGGAGTGTTTGATGGGACCGTGTAGAGGAATAATCACTCTGTGTCTGACCATTGGAGTGTGTGATGGGACGGTGTGGAGGGAAATTCACTGTGTGTCTGACCCCGGGAGTGTGTGATGGGCGCAGGAGAGGAATAATCACTGTGTGTCTGACCCCGGGAGTGTGTGCTGGGACGGTGTGGAGATTGGTTCACTCTATGTCTGATCCCGAGTGTGTATAATGGGACGGTGTGGACGGAGATTCACTCTGTGTCTGACCCCGGGAGTGTTTGATAGGACCGTGTAGATCAATAATCACTCTGTGTCTGACCCCGGGAGAGTTTGATGTGACCGTGTAGAGTAATCATGACTCTGTGTCTGACCCCGGGAGTATTTGATGGGACCGTGTAGAGGAATAATCTCTCTGTGTCTGACCCGGGAGTGTGTGATTGGACAGAGTGGATTGAGATTCACTCTGTGTCTGACCCCGTGAGTGTTTGATGGGACCGTGTAGAGAAATAATGACTCTGTGTCTGACCCCCGGGAGTGTTTGATGGGACCGTGTAGCCGAATTATCACTCTGTGTCTGATCCAGGGAGTGTTTGATGGGACCGTGTAGAGGAATAATCACTCTGTGTCTGACCCCGGGAGTGTATGATGGTACCGTGTAGAGTAATCATGACTCTGTGTCTGACCCCGGGAGTATTTGATGGGACCGTGTAGAGGAATAATCTCTCTGTGTCTGAACCGGGAGTGTGTGATTGGACAGAGTGGATTGAGATTCACTCTGTGTCTGACCCCGTGAGTGTTTGATGGGACCGTGTAGAGAAATAATGACTCTGTGTCTGACCCCCGGGAGTGTTTGATGGGACCGTGTAGCGGAATTATCACTCTGTGTCTGATCCCGGGAGTGTTTGATGGGACCGTGTAGAGGAATAATCACTCTGTGTCTGACCCCGGGATTGTTTGAAGGTACCGTGTAGAGGAATAATCACTCTGTGTCTGACCCCCGGGAGTGTTTGATAGGACCGTGTATATCAATATTCACTCTGCGTCTGACACCGGGAAAGTTTGATGTGACCGTGTAGAGAAATAATGACTCTGTGTCTGAACCCGGGAGTATTTGATGGGACCGTGTAGAGGAATAATCTCTCTGTGTCTGACCCCGGGAGTGTGTGATGGGACGGCGTGGAGGGAGATTCACTCTGTGTCTGACCCCGGGAGTGTTTGATGGGACCGTGTAGAGGAATAATCACTCTGTGTCTGACCCCGGGAGTGTTTGATGGGACCGTGTAGAGGAATAATCACTCTGTGTCTGCCCCCGGGAGTGTTTGATGGGACCGTGTAGAGGAATAATCACTCTGTGTCTGACCCCGGGATTGTTTGATGGTACCGTGTAGTGGAATAATCACTCTGTGTCTGACCCCGGGAGTGTGTGATGGGACGGCGCGAAGGGAGATTCACTCTGTGTCTGACCACGGGAGTGTTTGATGGGACCGTGTAGAGGAATAATCACTCTCTGTCTGACCATTGGAGTGTGCGATGCTACCGTGTTGAAGAATAATCGCTGTGTGTCTGACCCCCGGGAGTGTTTGATGGGACCGTGTAGAGGAATAATCACTCTATGTCTTATCCCGGGTGTGTATAATGGGACCGTGTGGACGGAGATTCACTCTGCGTCTGACCCCGGGAGTGTTTGATAGGACCGTGTAGATCAATAATCACTCTGTGTCTGACCCCGGGAGAGTTTGATGTGACCGTGTAGAGGAATCATGACTCTGTGTCTGACCCCGGGAGTATTTGATGGGACCGTGTAGAGGAATAATCTCTCTGTGTCTGACCATTGGAGTGTGTGATGGGACGGTGTGGAGGGAGATTCACTGTGTGTCTGACCCCGGGAGTGTGTGATGGTCGGTGTAGAGGAATAATCACTCTGTGTCTGACCCGGGAGTGTGTGATTGGACAGAGTGGATTGAGATTCACTATGTGTCTGACCCCGTGAGTGTTTGATGGGACCGTTTAGAGGAATAATCACTCTGTGTCTGACCCCCGGGAGTGTTTGATGGGACTGTGTAGAGGAATAATCACACTGTGTCTGACCCCGGGAGTGTTTGATGGGACCTTGTAGAGGAATAATCACTCTGTGTCTGACCCCGGGATTGTTTGAAGGTACCGTGTAGAGGAATAATCACTCTGTGTCTGACCCCGGGAGTGTGTGATGGGACGGCGTGGAGGGAGATTCACTCTGTGTCTGACCACGGGAGTGTTTGATGGGACCGTGTAGAGGAATAATCACTCTGTGTCTGACCCCCGGGAGTGTATGATAGGACCGTGTAGATCAATAATCACTCTGCGTCTGACACCGGGAAAGTTTGATGTGACCGTGTAGAGAAATAATGACTCTGTGTCTGAACCCGGGAGTATTTGATGGGACCGTGTAGAGGAATAATCTCTCAGTGTCTGACCCCGGGAGTGTGTGATGGGACGGCGTGGAGGCAGATTCACTCTGTGTCTGACCCCGGGAGTGTTTGATGGGACCGTGTAGAGGAATAATCACTCTGTGTCTGACCCCGGGAGTGTTTGATGGGACCGTGTAGAGGAATAATCACTTTGTGTCTGACCCCGGGATTGTTTGATGGTACCGTGTAGAGGAATAATCAATCTGTGTCTGACCCCGGGAGTGTGTGATGGGACGGCGTGGAAAGAGATTCACTCTGTGTCTGACCCCGGGAGTGTTTGATGGGACCGTGTAGAGGAATAATCACTCTGTGTCTGACCCCCGGGAGTGTTTGATGGGACTGTGTAGAGGAATAATCACTCTGCGTCTGACCCCGTGAGAGTTTGATGGGACCGTGTAGAGGAATAATCACTCTGTGTCTGACCCCGGGATTGTTTGTTGGTACCGTGTAGAGGAATAATCACTCTGTGTCTGACCATTGGAGTGTGCGATGCTACCGTGAGGAAGAATAATCGCTCTGTGTCTGCCCCCGTGAGTGTTTGATGGGACCGTGTAGAGGAATAATCACTCTATGTCTGATCCCGGGTGTGTATTATGGGACGGTGTGGACGGAGATTCACTCTGTGTCTGACCCCGGGAGTGTTTGATAGGACCGTGTAGATCAATAATCACTCTGTGTCTGACCCCGGGAGAGTTTGATGTGACCGTGTAGAGGAATCATGACTCTGTGTCCGACCCCGGGAGTATTT
Organism: Hypanus sabinus; assembly: GCF_030144855.1. Lineage (NCBI taxonomy): Eukaryota > Metazoa > Chordata > Chondrichthyes > Myliobatiformes > Dasyatidae > Hypanus > Hypanus sabinus. The sequence continues at coordinate 408,066 of NW_026780961.1, forward strand.
GATGGGACCGTGTAGAGGAATAATCTCTCTGTGTCTGACCCGGGAGTGTGTGATTGGACAGTGTGGATTGAGACTCATTCTGTGTCTGACCCCGTGAGTGTTTGATGGGACCGTGTAGAGGAATAATGACTCTGTGTCTGACCCCCGGGAGTGTTTGATGGGACCGTGTAGCGGAATAATCACTCTGTGTCTGATCCCGGGAGTGTTTGATGGGACCGTGTAGAGGAATAATTACTCTGTGTCTGACCCCGGGAGAGTGTGATGGGACGGCGTGGAGGGAGATTCACTCTGTGTCTGACACAGGGTGTGTTTGATCGGACCGTGTAGATGAATAATCACTCTGTGTCTGACCCCCGGGAGTGTTTGATGGGACTGTGTAGAGGAATAATCACTCTGTGTCTGACCCCGGGTGCGTTTGATGGGACCGTGTAGAGGAATAATCACTATGTGTCTGACCCCAGGAGTGTGTGCTGGGACGGTGTGGAGATTGGTTCACTATGTGTCTGACCCCGGGAGTGTGTGATGGGACGGTGTGGAGGGAGATTCACTGTGTCTGACCCCGGGAGTGTTTGATGGGACCGTGTAGAGGAATAATCACTGTGCGTCTGACACACGGAGTGTTTGATGCTACCGTGTAGAGGAATAATCGCTCTGTGTCTGACCCCCGGGAGTGTTTGATGGGACCGTGTAGAGGAATAATCACTCTGTGTCTGACCATTGGAGTGTGTGATGGGACGGTGTGGAGGGAAATTCACTGTGTGTCTGACCCCGGGAGTGTGTGCTGGGACGGTGTGGAGATTGGTTCACTCTATGTCTGATCCCGAGTGTGTATAATGGGACGGTGTGGACGGAGATTCACTCTGTGTCTGACCCCGGGAGTGTTTGATAGGACCGTGTAGATCAATAATCACTCTGTGTCTGACCCCGGGAGAGTTTGATGTGACCGTGTAGAGTAATCATGACTCTGTGTCTGACCCCGGGAGTATTTGATGGGACCGTGTAGAGGAATAATCTCTCTGTGTCTGACCCGGGAGTGTGTGATTGGACAGAGTGGATTGAGATTCACTCTGTGTCTGACCCCGTGAGTGTTTGATGGGACCGTGTAGAGAAATAATGACTCTGTGTCTGACCCCCGGGAGTGTTTGATGGGACCGTGTAGCCGAATTATCACTCTGTGTCTGATCCAGGGAGTGTTTGATGGGACCGTGTAGAGGAATAATCACTCTGTGTCTGACCCCGGGAGAGTTTGATGTGACCGTGTAGAGTAATCATGACTCTGTGTCTGACCCCGGGAGTATTTGATGGGACCGTGTAGAGGAATAATCTCTCTGTGTCTGACCCGGGAGTGTGTGATTGGACAGAGTGGATTGAGATTCACTCTGTGTCTGACCCCGTGAGTGTTTGATGGGACCGTGTAGAGAAATAATGACTCTGTGTCTGACCCCCGGGAGTGTTTGATGGGACCGTGTAGCCGAATTATCACTCTGTGTCTGATCCAGGGAGTGTTTGATGGGACCGTGTAGAGGAATAATCTCTCTGTGTCTGACCCGGGAGTGTGTGATTGGACAGAGTGGATTGAGATTCACTCTGTGTCTGACCCCGTGAGTGTTTGATGGGACCGTGTAGAGAAATAATGACTCTGTGTCTGACCCCCGGGAGTGTTTGATGGGACCGTGTAGCGGAATTATCACTCTGTGTCAGATCCCGGGAGTGTTTGATGGGACCGTGTAGAGGAATAATCACTCTGTGTCTGACCCCGGGAGTGTTTGATGGGACCGTGTAGAGGAATAATCATTCTGTGTCTGACCCCGGGAGAGTGTGATGGGACGGCGTGGAGGGAGATTCACTCTGTGTCTGACACAGGGTGTGTTTGATGGGACCGTGTAGAGGAATAATCTCTCTGTGTCTGACCCCGGGAGTGTGTGATGGGACGGTGTGGAGGGAGATTCACTCTGTGTCTGACCCCGGGAGAGTGTGATGGGCGGTGTAGAGGAATAATCACTCTGTGTCTGACCCCGGGAGTTTGTGACGGGACGGTGTGGAGGGAGATTCACTCTGTGTCTGAACCAGGGAGTGTTTGATGGGACCGTTTAGAGGAATAATCACTCTGTGTCTGACCCCCGGGAGTGTTTGATGGGACTGTGTAGAGGAATAATCACTCTGTGTCTGACCCCGGGAGTGTTTGATGGGACCTTGTAGAGGAATAATCACTCTGTGTCTGACCCCGGGATTGTTTGAAGGTACCGTGTAGAGGAATAATCACACTGTGTCTGACCACGGGAGTGTGTGATGGGACTGCGTGGAGGGAGATTCACTCTGTGTCTGACCACGGGAGTGTTTGATGGGATCGTGTAGAGGAATAATCACTCTGTGTCTGACCCCCGGGAGTGTGTGATGGGACGGCGTGGAGGGAGATTCACTCTGTGTCTGACCCCGGGAGTGTTTGATGGGACCGTGTAGAGGAATAATCACTCTGTGTCTGACCCCGGGAGTGTTTGATGGGACCGTGTAGAGGAATAATCACTCTGTGTCTGCCCCCGGGAGTGTTTGATGGGACCGTGTAGAGGAATAATCACTCTGTGTCTGACCCCGGGATTGTTTGATGGTACCGTGTAGTGGAATAATCACTCTGTGTCTGACCCCGGGAGTGTGTGATGGGACGGCGCGAAGGGAGATTCACTCTGTGTCTGACCACGGGAGTGTGTGATGGGACCGTGTAGAGGAATAATGACTCTGTGTCTGAACCCGGGAGTATTTGATGGGACCGTGTAGAGGAATAATCTCTCAGTGTCTGACCCCGGGAGTGTGTGATGGGACGGCGTGGAGGCAGATTCACTCTGTGTCTGACCCCGGGAGTGTTTGATGGGACCGTGTAGAGGAATAATCACTCTCTGTCTGACCATTGGAGTGTGCGATGCTACCGTGTAGAAGAATAATCGCTGTGTGTCTGACCCCCGGGAGTGTTTGATGGGACCGTGTAGAGGAATAATCACTCTATGTCTTATCCCGGGTGTGTATAATGGGACCGTGTGGACGGAGATTCACTCTGCGTCTGACCCCGGGAGTGTTTGATAGGACCGTGTAGATCAATAATCACTCTGTGTCTGACCCCGGGAGAGTTTGATGTGACCGTGTAGAGGAATCATGACTCTGTGTCTGACCCCGGGAGTATTTGATGGGACCGTGTAGAGGAATAATCTCTCTGTGTCTGACCATTGGAGTGTGTGATGGGACGGTGTGGAGGGAGATTCACTGTGTGTCTGACCCCGGGAGTGTGTGATGGTCGGTGTAGAGGAATAATCACTCTGTGTCTGACCCGGGAGTGTGTGATTGGACAGAGTGGATTGAGATTCACTATGTGTCTGACCCCGTGAGTGTTTGATGGGACCGTTTAGAGGAATAATCACTCCGTGTCTGACCCCCGGGAGTGTTTGATGGGACTGTGTAGAGGAATAATCACACTGTGTCTGACCCCGGGAGTGTTTGATGGGACCTTGTAGAGGAATAATCACTCTGTGTCTGACCCCGGGATTGTTTGAAGGTACCGTGTAGAGGAATAATCACTCTGTGTCTGACCCCGGGAGTGTGTGATGGGACGGCGTGGAGGGAGATTCACTCTGTGTCTGACCACGGGAGTGTTTGATGGGACCGTGTAGAGGAATAATCACTCTGTGTCTGACCCCCGGGAGTGTTTGATAGGACCGTGTAGATCAATAATCACTCTGTGTCTGACCACGGGAGTGTTTGATGGGACCGTGTAGAGGAATAATGACTCTGTGTCTGAACCCGGGAGTATTTGATGGGACCGTGTAGAGGAATAATCTCTCAGTGTCTGACCCCGGGAGTGTGTGATGGGACGGCGTGGAGGCAGATTCACTCTGTGTCTGACCCCGGGAGTGTTTGATGGGACCGTGTAGAGGAATAATCACTCTGTGTCTGACCCCGGGAGTGTTTGATGGGACCGTGTAGAGGAATAATCACTTTGTGTCTGACCCCGGGATTGTTTGATGGTACCGTGTAGAGGAATAATCAATCTGTGTCTGACCCCGGGAGTGTGTGATGGGACGGCGTGGAAAGAGATTCACTCTGTGTCTGACCCCGGGAGTGTTTGATGGGACCGTGTAGAGGAATAATCACTCTGTGTCTGACCCCCGGGAGTGTTTGATGGGACTGTGTAGAGGAATAATGACTCTGCGTCTGACCCCGTGAGAGTTTGATGGGACCGTGTAGAGGAATAATCACTCTGTGTCTGACCCCGGGATTGTTTGTTGGTACCGTGTAGAGGAATAATCACTCTGTGTCTGACCCCGGGAGTGTGTGATGGGACGGCGCGAAGGGAGATTCACTCTGTGTCTGACCCCGGGAGTGTTTGATGGGACCGTGTAGAGGAATAATCACTCTCTGTCTGACCATTGGAGTGTGCGATGCTACCGTGTAGAAGAATAATCGCTGTGTGTCTGACCCCCGGGAGTGTTTGATGGGACCGTGTAGAGGAATAATCACTCTATGTCTGATCCCGGGTTTGTATAATGGGACGGTGTGGACGGAGATTCACTCTGCGTCTGACCCCGGGAGTGTTTGATAGGACCGTGTAGATCAATAATCACTCTGTGTCTGACCCCGGGAGAGTTTGATGTGACCGTGTAGAGGAATCATGACTCTGTGTCTGACCCCGGGAGTATTTGATGGGACCGTGTAGAGGAATAATCTCTCTGTGTCTGACCATTGGAGTGTGTGATGGGACGGTGTGGAGGGAGATTCACTGTGTGTCTGACCCCGGGAGTGTGTGATGGTCGGTGTAGAGGAATAATCACTCTGTGTCTGACCCGGGAGTGTGTGATTGGACAGAGTGGATTGAGATTCACTATGTGTCTGACCCCGTGAGTGTTTGATGGGACCGTTTAGAGGAATAATCACTCCGTGTCTGACCCCCGGGAGTGTTTGATGGGACTGTGTAGAGGAATAATCACACTGTGTCTGACCCCGGGAGTGTTTGATGGGACCTTGTAGAGGAATAATCACTCTGTGTCTGACCCCGGGATTGTTTGAAGGTACCGTGTAGAGGAATAATCACTCTGTGTCTGACCCCGGGAGTGTGTGATGGGACGGCGTGGAGGGAGATTCACTCTGTGTCTGACCACGGGAGTGTTTGATGGGACCGTGTAGAGGAATAATGACTCTGTGTCTGAACCCGGGAGTATTTGATGGGACCGTGTAGAGGAATAATCTCTCAGTGTCTGACCCCGGGAGTGTGTGATGGGACGGCGTGGAGGCAGATTCACTCTGTGTCTGACCCCGGGAGTGTTTGATGGGACCGTGTAGAGGAATAATCACTCTGTGTCTGACCATTGGAGTGTGCGATGCTACCGTGTAGAAGAATAATCGCTGTGTGTCTGACCCCCGGGAGTGTTTGATGGGACCGTGTAGAGGAATAATCACTCTATGTCTGATCCCGGGTGTGTATAATGGGACGGTGTGGACGGAGATTCACTCTGCGTCTGAACCCGGGAGTGTTTGATAGGACCGTGTAGATCAATAATCACTCTGTGTCTGACCCCGGGAGAGTTTGATGTGACCGTGTAGAGGAATCATGACTCTGTGTCTGACCCCGGGAGTATTTGATGGGACCGTGTAGAGGAATAATCTCTCTGTGTCTGACCATTGGAGTGTGTGATGGGACGGTGTGGAGGGAGATTCACTGTTTGTCTGACCCCGGGAGTGTGTGATGGTCGGTGTAGAGGAATAATCACTCTGTGTCAGACCCCCGGGAGTGTTTGATGGGACTGTGTAGAGGAATAATCACTCTGTGTCTGACCCCGGGAGTGTTTGATGGGACCTTGTAGAGGAATAATCACTCTGTGTCTGACCCCGGGATTGTTTGAAGGTACCGTGTAGAGGAATAATCACTCTGTGTCTGACCCCGGGAGTGTGTGATGGGACGGCGTGGAGGGAGATTCTCTCTGTGTCTGAAAACGGGAGTGATTGATGGGACCGTGTAGAGGAATAATCACTCTGTGTCTGACCCCCGGGAGTGTTTGATAGGACCGTGTAGATCAATAATCAATCTGCGTCAGACACCGGGAAAGTTTGATGTGACCGTGTAGAGAAATAATGACTCTGTGTCTGAACCCGGGAGTATTTGATGGGACCGTGTAGAGGAATAATCTCTCAGTGTCTGACCCCGGGAGTGTGTGATGGGACGGCGTGGAGGGAGATTCACTCTGTGTCTGACCCCGGGAGTGTTTGATGGGACCGTGTAGAGGAATAATCACTCTGTGTCTGACCCCCGGGAGTGTTTGATGGTACTGTGTAGAGGAATAATCACTCTATGTCTGATCCCGGGTGTGTATGATGGGACGGTGTGGACGGAGATTCACTCTGTGTCTGAACCCGGGAGTGTTTGATTGGATCGTGTAGATCAATAATCACTCTGTGTCTGACCCCGGGAGAGTTTGATGTGACCGTGTAGAGGAATCATGACTCTGTGTCTGACCCCGGGAATATTTGATGGGACCGTGTAGAGGAATAATCTCTCTGTGTCTGACCATTGGAGTGTGTGATGGGACGGTGTGGAGGGCGATTCACTGTGTGTCTGACCCCGGGAGTGTGTGATGGTCGGTGTAGAGGAATAATCACTCTGTGTCTGACCCGGGAGTGTGTGATTGGACAGAGTGGATTGAGATTCACTCTGTGTCTGACCCCGTGAGTGCTTGATGGGACCGTTTAGAGGAATAATCACTCTGTGTCTGACCCCCGGGAGTGTTTGATGGGACTGTGTAGAGGAATAATCACTCTGTGTCTGACCCCGGGAGTGTTTGATGGGACCTTGTAGAGGAATAATCACTCTGTGTCTGACCCCGGGATTGTTTGAAGGTACCGTGTAGAGGAATAATTACTCTGTGTCTGACCCCGGGAGTGTGTGATGGGACGGCGTGGAGGGAGATTCACTCTGTGTCTGACCACGGGAGTGTTAGATGGGACCGTGTAGAGGAATAATCACTCTGTGTCTGACCCCCGGGAGTGTTTGATAGGACCGTGTAGATCAATAATCACTCTGTGTCTGACCCCGGGAGAGTTTGATGTGACCGTGTAGAGGAATCATGACTCTGTGTCTGACCCCGGGAGTATTTGATGGGACCGTGTAGAGGAATAATCTCTCTGTGTCTGACCATTGGAGTGTGTGATGGGACGGTGTGGAGGGAGATTCACTGTTTGTCTGACCCCGGGAGTGTGTGATGGTCGGTGTAGAGGAATAATCACTCTGTGTCAGACCCCCGGGAGTGTTTGATGGGACTGTGTAGAGGAATAATCACTCTGTGTCTGACCCCGGGAGTGTTTGATGGGACCTTGTAGAGGAATAATCACTCTGTGTCTGACCCCGGGATTGTTTGAAGGTACCGTGTAGATCAATAATCAATCTGCGTCAGACACCGGGAAAGTTTGATGTGACCGTGTAGAGAAATAATGACTCTGTGTCTGAACCCGGGAGTATTTGATGGGACCGTGTAGAGGAATAATCTCTCAGTGTCTGACCCCGGGAGTGTGTGATGGGACGGCGTGGAGGGAGATTCACTCTGTGTCTGACCCCGGGAGTGTTTGATGGGACCGTGTAGAGGAATAATCACTCTGTGTCTGACCCCCGGGAGTGTTTGATGGTACTGTGTAGAGGAATAATCACTCTATGTCTGATCCCGGGTGTGTATGATGGGACGGTGTGGACGGAGATTCACTCTGTGTCTGAACCCGGGAGTGTTTGATTGGATCGTGTAGATCAATAATCACTCTGTGTCTGACCCCGGGAGAGTTTGATGTGACCGTGTAGAGGAATCATGACTCTGTGTCTGACCCCGGGAATATTTGATGGGACCGTGTAGAGGAATAATCTCTCTGTGTCTGACCATTGGAGTGTGTGATGGGACGGTGTGGAGGGCGATTCACTGTGTGTCTGACCCCGGGAGTGTGTGATGGTCGGTGTAGAGGAATAATCACTCTGTGTCTGACCCGGGAGTGTGTGATTGGACAGAGTGGATTGAGATTCACTCTGTGTCTGACCCCGTGAGTGCTTGATGGGACCGTTTAGAGGAATAATCACTCTGTGTCTGACCCCCGGGAGTGTTTGATGGGACTGTGTAGAGGAATAATCACTCTGTGTCTGACCCCGGGAGTGTTTGATGGGACCTTGTAGAGGAATAATCACTCTGTGTCTGACCCCGGGATTGTTTGAAGGTACCGTGTAGAGGAATAATTACTCTGTGTCTGACCCCGGGAGTGTGTGATGGGACGGCGTGGAGGGAGATTCACTCTGTGTCTGACCACGGGAGTGTTAGATGGGACCGTGTAGAGGAATAATCACTCTGTGTCTGACCCCCAGGAGTGTTTGATAGGACCGTGTAGATCAATAATCACTCTGCGTCTGACACCGGGAAAGTTTGATGTGACCGTGTAGAGAAATAATGACTCTGTGTCTGAACCCGGGAGTATTTGATGGGACCGTGTAGAGGAATAATCACTTTGTGTCTGACCCCGGGATTGTTTGATGGTACCGTGTAGAGGAATAATCAATCTGTGTCTGACCCCGGGAGTGTGTGATGGGACGGCGTGGAAAGAGATTCACTCTGTGTCTGACCCCGGGAGTGTTTGATGGGACCGTGTAGAGGAATAATCACTCTGCGTCTGACCCCGTCAGTGTTTGATGGGACCGTGTAGAGGAATAATCACTCTGTGTCTGACCCCGGGATTGTTTGTTGGTACCGTGTAGAGGAATAATCACTCTGTGTCTGACCCCGGGAGTGTGTGATGGGACGGCGCGAAGGGAGATTCACTCTGTGTCTGACCACGGGAGTGTTTGATGGGACCGTGTAGAGGAATAATCACTCTCTGTCTGACCATTGGAGTGTGCGATGCTACCGTGTAGAAGAATAAGCGCTCTGTGTCTGACCCCCGGGAGTGTTTGATGGGACCGTGTAGAGGAATAATCACTCTATGTCTGATCCCGGGTGTGTTTGATGGGACGGTGTGGACGGAGATTCACTCTGTGTCTGACCCCGGGAGTGTTTGATAGGACCGTGTAGATCAATAATCACTCTGTTTCTGACCCCGGGAGAGTTTGATGTGACCGTGTAGAGGAATCATGACTCTGTGTCTGACCCCGGGAGTATTTGATGGGACCGTGTAGAGGAATAATCTCTCTGTGTCTGACCATTGGAGTGTGTGATGGGACGGTGTGGAGGGAGATTCACTGTATGTCTGACCCCGGGAGTGTGTGATGGGCGGTGTAGAGGGAGATTCAATCTGTGTCTGTCCCAGGGCGTGTGTAATGGGACCGTGTAGAGGAATAATCACTCTGTGTCTGACCCCGGGAGTGTTTGATGGGACCGTGTAGAGGAATAATCACTCTGTGTCTGACCCCGGGATTGTTTGATGGTACCGTGTAGAGGAATAATCAATCTGTGTCTTACCCCGGGAGTGTGTGATGGGACGGCGTGGAGGGAGATTCACTCTGTGTCTGACCCCGGGAGTGTTCGATGGGACCGTGTAGAGGAATAATCACTCTGTGTCTGACCCCCGGGAGTGTTTGATGGGACTGTGTAGAGGAATAATCACTCTGTGTCTGACCCCGGGAGTGTTTGATGGGACCGTGTAGAGGAATAATCACTCTGTGTCTGACCCCGGGATTGTTTGATGGTACCGTGTAGAGGAATAATCACTCTCTGTCTGACCATTGGAGTGTGCGATGCTACCGTGAGGAAGAATAATCGCTCTGTGTCTGCCCCCGTGAGTGTTTGATGGGACCGTGTAGAGGAATAATCACTCTATGTCTGATCCCGGGTGTGTATGATGGGACGGTGTGGACGGAGATTCACTCTGTGTCTGACCCCGGGAGTGTTTGATAGGACCGTGTAGATCAATAATCACTCTGTGTCTGACCCCGGGAGAGTTTGATGTGACCGTGTATAGGAATCATGACTCTGTGTCCGACCCCGGGAGTATTTGATGGGACCGTGTAGAGGAATAATCTCTCTGTGTCTGACCCGGGAGTGTGTGATTGGACAGTGTGGATTGAGACTCATTCTGTGTCTGACCCCGTGAGTGTTTGATGGGACCGTGTAGAGGAATAATGACTCTGTGTCTGACCCCCGGGAGTGTTTGATGGGACCGTGTAGCGGAATAATCACTCTGTGTCTGATCCCGGGAGTGTTTGATGGGACCGTGTAGAGGAATATTTACTCTGTGTCTGACCCCGGGAGAGTGTGATGGGACGGCGTGGAGGGAGATTCACTCTGCGTCTGACACAGGGTGTGTTTGATCGGACCGTGTAGATGAATAATCACTCTGTGTCTGACCCCCGGGAGTGTTTGATGGGACTTTGTAGAGGAATAATCACTCTGTGTCTGACCCCGGGTGCGTTTGATGGGACCGTGTAGAGGAATAATCACTATGTGTCTGACCCCAGGAGTGTGTGCTGGGACGGTGTGGAGATTGGTTCACTATGTGTCTGACCCCGGGAGTGTGTGATGGGACGGTGTGGAGGGAGATTCACTGTGTCTGACCCCGGGAGTGTTTGATGGGACCGTGTAGAGGAATAATCACTGTGTGTCTGACACACGGAGTGTTTGATGCTACCGTGTAGAGGAATAATCGCTCTGTGTCTGACCCCCGGGAGTGTTTGATGGGACCGTGTAGAGGAATAATCACTCTGTGTCTGACCCCGGGTGTGTTTGATGGGACCTTCTAGAGGAATAATCACTCTGTGTCTGACCCCGGGATTGTTTGAAGGTACCGTGTAGAGGAATAATCACTCTCTGTCTGACCCCGGGAGTGTGTGATGGGACGGCGTTGAGGGAGATTCACTCTGTGTCTGACCACGGGAGTGTTTGTTTGGACCGTGTAGAGGAATAATCACTCTGTGTCTGACCCCCGGGAGTGTTTGATAGGACCGTGTAGATCAATAATCACTCTGTGTCTGACTCCGGGAGTGTTTGATGGGACCGTGTAGAGGAATAATCACTCTGTGTCTGACCCCGGGAGAGTGTGATGGGACGGTGTGGAGGGAGATCCACTGTGTGTCTGACCCCGGGAGTGTGTGATGGGCGGTGTAGAGGAATAATCACTGCGTGTCTGACCCCGGGAGTGTGTGCTGGGACGGTGCGGAGGGTGGTTCACTATGTGTCTGATCCCGGGAGTGTGTGATGGGCGGTGTAGAGGGAGATTCACTCTGTGTCTGGCCCAGGGCGTGAGCAATGGGACCGTGTAGAGGAATAATCACTCTGTGTCTGACCCCGGGAGTGTTTGATGGGACCGTGTAGAGGAATAATCACTCTGTGTCTGACCCCGGGATTGTTTGATGGTACCGTGTAGAGGAATAAACAATCTGTGTCTGACCCCGGGAGTGTGTGATGGGACGGCGTGGAGGGAGATTCACTCTGTGTCTGACCCCGGGAGTGTTTGATGGGACCGTGTAGAGGAGTAATCACTCTGTGTCTGACCCCCGGGAGTGTTTGATGTGACTGTATAGAGGAATAATCACTCTGTGTCTGACCCCGGGAGTGTTTGATGGGACCGTGTAGAGGAATAATCACTCTGTATCTGACCCCGGTATTGTTTGATGGTACCGTGTAGAGGAATAATCACTCTGTGTCTGACCCCGGGAGTGTGTGATGGGACGGCGCGAAGGGAGTTTCACTCTGTGTCTGACCACGGGAGTGTTTGATGGGGACGTGTAGAGGAATAATCACTCTCTGTCTGACCATTGGAGTGTGCGATGCTACCGTGTAGAAGAATAATCGCTCTGTGTCTGACCCCCGGGAGTGTTTGATGGGACCGTGTAGTGGAATAATCACTCTATGTCTGATCCCGGTTGTGTATGATGGGACGGTGTGGACGGAGATTCACTCTGTGTCTGACCCCGGGAGTGTTTGATAGGACCGTGTAGATCAATAATCACACTGTGTCTGACCCCGGGAGAGTTTGATGTGACCGTGTAGAGGAATCATGACTCTGTGTCTGACCCCGGGAGTATTTGATGGGACCGTGTAGAGGAATAATCTCTCTGTGTCTGACCCGGGAGTGTGTGATTCGACAGAGTGGATTGAGATTCACTCTGTGTCTGACCCCGTGAGTGTTTGATGGGACCGGGTAGAGGAATAATGACTCTGTGTCTGACCCCCGGGAGTGTGTGCTGGGACGGTGTGGAGATTGGTTCACTATGTGTCTGACCCCGGGAGTGTGTGATGGGACGGTGTGGAGGGAGATTCACTGTGTCTGACCCCGGGAGTGTGTGATGGGACGGTGTGGAGGGAGATTCACTGTGTCTGACCCCGGGAGTGTTTGATGGGACTTTGTAGAGGAATAATCACTCTGTGTCTGACCCCGGGTGCGTTTGATGGGACCGTGTAGAGGAATAATCACTATGTGTCTGACCCCAGGAGTGTGTGCTGGGACGGTGTGGAGATTGGTTCACTATGTGTCTGACCCCGGGAGTGTGTGATGGGACGGTGTGGAGGGAGATTCACTGTGTCTGACCCCGGGAGTGTTTGATGGGACCGTGTAGAGGAATAATCACTGTGTGTCTGACACACGGAGTGTTTGATGCTACCGTGTAGAGGAATAATCGCTCTGTGTCTGACCCCCGGGAGTGTTTGATGGGACCGTGTAGAGGAATAATCACTCTGTGTCTGACCCCGGGTGTGTTTGATGGGACCTTCTAGAGGAATAATCACTCTGTGTCTGACCCCGGGATTGTTTGAAGGTACCGTGTAGAGGAATAATCACTCTCTGTCTGACCCCGGGAGTGTGTGATGGGACGGCGTTGAGGGAGATTCACTCTGTGTCTGACCACGGGAGTGTTTGTTTGGACCGTGTAGAGGAATAATCACTCTGTGTCTGACCCCCGGGAGTGTTTGATAGGACCGTGTAGATCAATAATCACTCTGTGTCTGACTCCGGGAGTGTTTGATGGGACCGTGTAGAGGAATAATCACTCTGTGTCTGACCCCGGGAGAGTGTGATGGGACGGTGTGGAGGGAGATCCACTGTGTGTCTGACCCCGGGAGTGTGTGATGGGCGGTGTAGAGGAATAATCACTGCGTGTCTGACCCCGGGAGTGTGTGCTGGGACGGTGCGGAGGGTGGTTCACTATGTGTCTGATCCCGGGAGTGTGTGATGGGCGGTGTAGAGGGAGATTCACTCTGTGTCTGGCCCAGGGCGTGTGCAATGGGACCGTGTAGAGGAATAATCACTCTGTGTCTGACCCCGGGAGTGTTTGATGGGACCGTGTAGAGGAATAATCACTCTGTGTCTGACCCCGGGATTGTTTGATGGTACCGTGTAGAGGAATAAACAATCTGTGTCTGACCCCGGGAGTGTGTGATGGGACTGCGTGGAGGGAGATTCACTCTGTGTCTGACCACGGGAGTGTTTGATGGGATCGTGTAGAGGAATAATCACTCTGTGTCTGACCCCCGGGAGTGTGTGATGGGACGGCGTGGAGGGAGATTCACTCTGTGTCTGACCCCGGGAGTGTTTGATGGGACCGTGTAGAGGAATAATCACTCTGTGTCTGACCCCGGGAGTGTTTGATGGGACCGTGTAGAGGAATAATCACTCTGTGTCTGCCCCCGGGAGTGTTTGATGGGACCGTGTAGAGGAATAATCACTCTGTGTCTGACCCCGGGATTGTTTGATGGTACCGTGTAGTGGAATAATCACTCTGTGTCTGACCCCGGGAGTGTGTGATGGGACGGCGCGAAGGGAGATTCACTCTGTGTCTGACCACGGGAGTGTGTGATGGGACCGTGTAGAGGAATAATGACTCTGTGTCTGAACCCGGGAGTATTTGATGGGACCGTGTAGAGGAATAATCTCTCAGTGTCTGACCCCGGGAGTGTGTGATGGGACGGCGTGGAGGCAGATTCACTCTGTGTCTGACCCCGGGAGTGTTTGATGGGACCGTGTAGAGGAATAATCACTCTCTGTCTGACCATTGGAGTGTGCGATGCTACCGTGTAGAAGAATAATCGCTGTGTGTCTGACCCCCGGGAGTGTTTGATGGGACCGTGTAGAGGAATAATCACTCTATGTCTTATCCCGGGTGTGTATAATGGGACCGTGTGGACGGAGATTCACTCTGCGTCTGACCCCGGGAGTGTTTGATAGGACCGTGTAGATCAATAATCACTCTGTGTCTGACCCCGGGAGAGTTTGATGTGACCGTGTAGAGGAATCATGACTCTGTGTCTGACCCCGGGAGTATTTGATGGGACCGTGTAGAGGAATAATCTCTCTGTGTCTGACCATTGGAGTGTGTGATGGGACGGTGTGGAGGGAGATTCACTGTGTGTCTGACCCCGGGAGTGTGTGATGGTCGGTGTAGAGGAATAATCACTCTGTGTCTGACCCGGGAGTGTGTGATTGGACAGAGTGGATTGAGATTCACTATGTGTCTGACCCCGTGAGTGTTTGATGGGACCGTTTAGAGGAATAATCACTCTGTGTCTGACCCCCGGGAGTGTTTGATGGGACCTTGTAGAGGAATAATCACTCTGTGTCTGACCCCGGGATTGTTTGAAGGTACCGTGTAGAGGAATAATCACTCTGTGTCTGACCCCGGGAGTGTGTGATGGGACGGCGTGGAGGGAGATTCACTCTGTGTCTGACCACGGGAGTGTTTGATGGGACCGTGTAGAGGAATAATCACTCTGTGTCTGACCCCCGGGAGTGTTTGATAGGACCGTGTAGATCAATAATCACTCTGTGTCTGACCACGGGAGTGTTTGATGGGACCGTGTAGAGGAATAATGACTCTGTGTCTGAACCCGGGAGTATTTGATGGGACCGTGTAGAGGAATAATCTCTCAGTGTCTGACCCCGGGAGTGTGTGATGGGACGGCGTGGAGGCAGATTCACTCTGTGTCTGACCCCGGGAGTGTTTGATGGGACCGTGTAGAGGAATAATCACTCTGTGTCTGACCCCGGGAGTGTTTGATGGGACCGTGTAGAGGAATAATCACTTTGTGTCTGACCCCGGGATTGTTTGATGGTACCGTGTAGAGGAATAATCAATCTGTGTCTGACCCCGGGAGTGTGTGATGGGACGGCGTGGAAAGAGATTCACTCTGTGTCTGACCCCGGGAGTGTTTGATGGGACCGTGTAGAGGAATAATCACTCTGTGTCTGACCCCCGGGAGTGTTTGATGGGACTGTGTAGAGGAATAATGACTCTGCGTCTGACCCCGTGAGAGTTTGATGGGACCGTGTAGAGGAATAATCACTCTGTATCTGACCCCGGGATTGTTTGTTGGTACCGTGTAGAGGAATAATCACTCTGTGTCTGACCCCGGGAGTGTGTGATGGGACGGCGCGAAGGGAGATTCACTCTGTGTCTGACCCCGGGAGTGTTTGATGGGACCGTGTAGAGGAATAATCACTCTCTGTCTGACCATTGGAGTGTGCGATGCTACCGTGTAGAAGAATAATCGCTGTGTGTCTGACCCCCGGGAGTGTTTGATGGGACCGTGTAGAGGAATAATCACTCTATGTCTGATCCCGGGTTTGTATAATGGGACGGTGTGGACGGAGATTCACTCTGCGTCTGACCCCGGGAGTGTTTGATAGGACCGTGTAGATCAATAATCACTCTGTGTCTGACCCCGGGAGAGTTTGATGTGACCGTGTAGAGGAATCATGACTCTGTGTCTGACCCCGGGAGTATTTGATGGGACCGTGTAGAGGAATAATCTCTCTGTGTCTGACCATTGGAGTGTGTGATGGGACGGTGTGGAGGGAGATTCACTGTGTGTCTGACCCCGGGAGTGTGTGATGGTCGGTGTAGAGGAATAATCACTCTGTGTCAGACCCCCGGGAGTGTTTGATGGGACTGTGTAGAGGAATAATCACTCTGTGTCTGACCCCGGGAGAGTTTGATGGGACCTTGTAGAGGAATAATCACTCTGTGTCTGACCCCGGGATTGTTTGAAGGTACCGTGTAGAGGAATAATCACTCTGTGTCTGACCCCGGGAGTGTGTGATGGGACGGCGTGGAGGGAGATTCACTCTGTGTCTGACCACGGGAGTGTTTGATGGGACCGTGTAGAGGAATAATCACTCTGTGTCTGACCCCCGGGAGTGTTTGATAGGACCGTGTAGATCAATAATCACTCTGCGTCTGACACCGGGAAAGTTTGATGTGACCGTGTAGAGAAATAATGACTCTGTGTCTGAACCCGGGAGTATTTGATGGGACCGTGTAGAGGAATAATCTCTCTGTGTCTGACCATTGGAGTGTGTGATGGGACGGTGTGGAGGGAGATTCACTGTGTGTCTGACCCCGGGAGTGTGTGATGGTCGGTGTAGAGGAATAATCACTCTGTGTCTGACCCGGGAGTGTGTGATTGGACAGAGTGGATTGAGATTCACTATGTGTCTGACCCCGTGAGTGTTTGATGGGACCGTTTAGAGGAATAATCACTCTGTGTCTGACCCCCGGGAGTGTTTGATGGGACTGTGTAGAGGAATAATCACACTGTGTCTGACCCCGGGAGTGTTTGATGGGACCTTGTAGAGGAATAATCACTCTGTGTCTGACCCCGGGATTGTTTGAAGGTACCGTGTAGAGGAATAATCACTCTGTGTCTGACCCCGGGAGTGTGTGATGGGACGGCGTGGAGGGAGATTCACTCTGTGTCTGACCACGGGAGTGTTTGATGGGACCGTGTAGAGGAATAATGACTCTGTGTCTGAACCCGGGAGTATTTGATGGGACCGTGTAGAGGAATAATCTCTCAGTGTCTGACTCCGGGAGTGTGTGATGGGACGGCGTGGAGGCAGATTCACTCTGTGTCTGACCCCGGGAGTGTTTGATGGGACCGTGTAGAGGAATAATCACTCTGTGTCTGACCATTGGAGTGTGCGATGCTACCGTGTAGAAGAATAATCGCTGTGTGTCTGACCCCCGGGAGTGTTTGATGGGACCGTGTAGAGGAATAATCACTCTATGTCTGATCCCGGGTGTGTATAATGGGACGGTGTGGACGGAGATTCACTCTGCGTCTGACCCCGGGAGTGTTTGATAGGACCGTGTAGATCAATAATCACACTGTGTCTGACCCCGGGAGAGTTTGATGTGACCGTGTAGAGGAATCATGACTCTGTGTCTGACCCCGGGAGTATTTGATGGGACCGTGTAGAGGAATAATCTCTCTGTGTCTGACCATTGGAGTGTGTGATGGGACGGTGTGGAGGGAGATTCACTGTGTGTCTGACCCCGGGAGTGTGTGATGGTCGGTGTAGAGGAATAATCACTCTGTGTCAGACCCCCGGGAGTGTTTGATGGGACTGTGTAGAGGAATAATCACTCTGTGTCTGACCCCGGGAGTGTTTGATGGGACCTTGTAGAGGAATAATCACTCTGTGTCTGACCCCGGGATTGTTTGAAGGTACCGTGTAGAGGAATAATCACTCTGTGTCTGACCCCGGGAGTGTGTGATGGGACGGCGTGGAGGGAGATTCTCTCTGTGTCTGAAAACGGGAGTGATTGATGGGACCGTGTAGAGGAATAATCACTCTGTGTCTGACCCCCGGGAGTGTTTGATAGGACCGTGTAGATCAATAATCAATCTGCGTCAGACACCGGGAAAGTTTGATGTGACCGTGTAGAGAAATAATGACTCTGTGTCTGAACCCGGGAGTATTTGATGGGACCGTGTAGAGGAATAATCTCTCAGTGTCTGACCCCGGGAGTGTGTGATGGGACGGCGTGGAGGGAGATTCACTCTGTGTCTGACCCCGGGAGTGTTTGATGGGACCGTGTAGAGGAATAATCACTCTGTGTCTGACCCCCGGGAGTGTTTGATGGTACTGTGTAGAGGAATAATCACTCTATGTCTGATCCCGGGTGTGTATGATGGGACGGTGTGGACGGAGATTCACTCTGTGTCTGAACCCGGGAGTGTTTGATTGGATCGTGTAGATCAATAATCACTCTGTGTCTGACCCCGGGAGAGTTTGATGTGACCGTGTAGAGGAATCATGACTCTGTGTCTGACCCCGGGAATATTTGATGGGACCGTGTAGAGGAATAATCTCTCTGTGTCTGACCATTGGAGTGTGTGATGGGACGGTGTGGAGGGCGATTCACTGTGTGTCTGACCCCGGGAGTGTGTGATGGTCGGTGTAGAGGAATAATCACTCTGTGTCTGACCCGGGAGTGTGTGATTGGACAGAGTGGATTGAGATTCACTCTGTGTCTGACCCCGTGAGTGCTTGATGGGACCGTTTAGAGGAATAATCACTCTGTGTCTGACCCCCGGGAGTGTTTGATGGGACTGTGTAGAGGAATAATCACTCTGTGTCTGACCCCGGGAGTGTTTGATGGGACCTTGTAGAGGAATAATCACTCTGTGTCTGACCCCGGGATTGTTTGAAGGTACCGTGTAGAGGAATAATTACTCTGTGTCTGACCCCGGGAGTGTGTGATGGGACGGCGTGGAGGGAGATTCACTCTGTGTCTGACCACGGGAGTGTTAGATGGGACCGTGTAGAGGAATAATCACTCTGTGTCTGACCCCCGGGAGTGTTTGATAGGACCGTGTAGATCAATAATCACTCTGCGTCTGACACCGGGAAAGTTTGATGTGACCGTGTAGAGAAATAATGACTCTGTGTCTGAACCCGGGAGTATTTGATGGGACCGTGTAGAGGAATAATCACTTTGTGTCTGACCCCGGGATTGTTTGATGGTACCGTGTAGAGGAATAATCAATCTGTGTCTGACCCCGGGAGTGTGTGATGGGACGGCGTGGAGGGAGATTCACTCTGTGTCTGACCCCGGGAGTGTTTGATGGGACCGTGTAGAGGAATAATCACTCTGTGTCTGACCCCCGGGAGTGTTTGATGGTACTGTGTAGAGGAATAATCACTCTATGTCTGATCCCGGGTGTGTATGATGGGACGGTGTGGACGGAGATTCACTCTGTGTCTGAACCCGGGAGTGTTTGATTGGATCGTGTAGATCAATAATCACTCTGTGTCTGACCCCGGGAGAGTTTGATGTGACCGTGTAGAGGAATCATGACTCTGTGTCTGACCCCGGGAATATTTGATGGGACCGTGTAGAGGAATAATCTCTCTGTGCCTGACCATTGGAGTGTGTGATGGGACGGTGTGGAGGGCGATTCACTGTGTGTCTGACCCCGGGAGTGTGTGATGGTCGGTGTAGAGGAATAATCACTCTGTGTCTGACCCGGGAGTGTGTGATTGGACAGAGTGGATTGAGATTCACTCTGTGTCTGACCCCGTGAGTGCTTGATGGGACCGTTTAGAGGAATAATCACTCTGTGTCTGACCCCCGGGAGTGTTTGATGGGACTGTGTAGAGGAATAATCACTCTGTGTCTGACCCCGGGAGTGTTTGATGGGACCTTGTAGAGGAATAATCACTCTGTGTCTGACCCCGGGATTGTTTGAAGGTACCGTGTAGAGGAATAATTACTCTGTGTCTGACCCCGGGAGTGTGTGATGGGACGGCGTGGAGGGAGATTCACTCTGTGTCTGACCACGGGAGTGTTAGATGGGACCGTGTAGAGGAATAATCACTCTGTGTCTGACCCCCGGGAGTGTTTGATAGGACCGTGTAGATCAATAATCACTCTGCGTCTGACACCGGGAAAGTTTGATGTGACCGTGTAGAGAAATAATGACTCTGTGTCTGAACCCGGGAGTATTTGATGGGACCGTGTAGAGGAATAATCACTTTGTGTCTGACCCCGGGATTGTTTGATGGTACCGTGTAGAGGAATAATCAATCTGTGTCTGACCCCGGGAGTGTGTGATGGGACGGCGTGGAAAGAGATTCACTCTGTGTCTGACCCCGGGAGTGTTTGATGGGACCGTGTAGAGGAATAATCACTCTGCGTCTGACCCCGTCAGTGTTTGATGGGACCGTGTAGAGGAATAATCACTCTGTGTCTGACCCCGGGATTGTTTGTTGGTACCGTGTAGAGGAATAATCACTCTGTGTCTGACCCCGGGAGTGTGTGATGGGACGGCGCGAAGGGAGATTCACTCTGTGTCTGACCACGGGAGTGTTTGATGGGACCGTGTAGAGGAATAATCACTCTCTGTCTGACCATTGGAGTGTGCGATGCTACCGTGTAGAAGAATAAGCGCTCTGTGTCTGACCCCCGGGAGTGTTTGATGGGACCGTGTAGAGGAATAATCACTCTATGTCTGATCCCGGGTGTGTTTGATGGGACGGTGTGGACGGAGATTCACTCTGTGTCTGACCCCGGGAGTGTTTGATAGGACCGTGTAGATCAATAATCACTCTGTTTCTGACCCCGGGAGAGTTTGATGTGACCGTGTAGAGGAATCATGACTCTGTGTCTGACCCCGGGAGTATTTGATGGGACCGTGTAGAGGAATAATCTCTCTGTGTCTGACCATTGGAGTGTGTGATGGGACGGTGTGGAGGGAGATTCACTGTATGTCTGACCCCGGGAGTGTGTGATGGGCGGTGTAGAGGGAGATTCAATCTGTGTCTGTCCCAGGGCGTGTGTAATGGGACCGTGTAGAGGAATAATCACTCTGTGTCTGACCCCGGGAGTGTTTGATGGGACCGTGTAGAGGAATAATCACTCTGTGTCTGACCCCGGGATTGTTTGATGGTACCGTGTAGAGGAATAATCAATCTGTGTCTTACCCCGGGAGTGTGTGATGGGACGGCGTGGAGGGAGATTCACTCTGTGTCTGACCCCGGGAGTGTTCGATGGGACCGTGTAGAGGAATAATCACTCTGTGTCTGACCCCCGGGAGTGTTTGATGGGACTGTGTAGAGGAATAATCACTCTGTGTCTGACCCCGGGAGTGTTTGATGGGACCGTGTAGAGGAATAATCACTCTGTGTCTGACCCCGGGATTGTTTGATGGTACCGTGTAGAGGAATAATCACTCTCTGTCTGACCATTGGAGTGTGCGATGCTACCGTGAGGAAGAATAATCGCTCTGTGTCTGCCCCCGTGAGTGTTTGATGGGACCGTGTAGAGGAATAATCACTCTATGTCTGATCCCGGGTGTGTATGATGGGACGGTGTGGACGGAGATTCACTCTGTGTCTGACCCCGGGAGTGTTTGATAGGACCGTGTAGATCAATAATCACTCTGTGTCTGACCCCGGGAGAGTTTGATGTGACCGTGTATAGGAATCATGACTCTGTGTCCGACCCCGGGAGTATTTGATGGGACCGTGTAGAGGAATAATCTCTCTGTGTCTGACCCGGGAGTGTGTGATTGGACAGTGTGGATTGAGACTCATTCTGTGTCTGACCCCGTGAGTGTATGATGGGACCGTGTAGAGGAATAATGACTCTGTGTCTGACCCCCGGGAGTGTTTGATGGGACCGTGTAGCGGAATAATCACTCTGTGTCTGATCCCGGGAGTGTTTGATGGGACCGTGTAGAGGAATATTTACTCTGTGTCTGACCCCGGGAGAGTGTGATGGGACGGCGTGGAGGGAGATTCACTCTGCGTCTGACACAGGGTGTGTTTGATCGGACCGTGTAGATGAATAATCACTCTGTGTCTGACCCCCGGGAGTGTTTGATGGGACTTTGTAGAGGAATAATCACTCTGTGTCTGACCCCGGGTGCGTTTGATGGGACCGTGTAGAGGAATAATCACTATGTGTCTGACCCCAGGAGTGTGTGCTGGGACGGTGTGGAGATTGGTTCACTATGTGTCTGACCCCGGGAGTGTGTGATGGGACGGTGTGGAGGGAGATTCACTGTGTCTGACCCCGGGAGTGTTTGATGGGACCGTGTGGAGGAATAATCACTGTGTGTCTGACACACGGAGTGTTTGATGCTACCGTGTAGAGGAATAATCGCTCTGTGTCTGACCCCCGGGAGTGTTTGATGGGACCGTGTAGAGGAATAATCACTCTGTGTCTGACCCCGGGTGTGTTTGATGGGACCTTCTAGAGGAATAATCACTCTGTGTCTGACCCCGGGATTGTTTGAAGGTACCGTGTAGAGGAATAATCACTCTCTGTCTGACCCCGGGAGTGTGTGATGGGACGGCGTTGAGGGAGATTCACTCTGTGTCTGACCACGGGAGTGTATGTTTGGACCGTGTAGAGGAATAATCACTCTGTGTCTGACCCACGGGAGTGTTTGATAGGACCGTGTAGATCAATAATCACTCTGTGTCTGACTCCGGGAGTGTTTGATGGGACCGTGTAGAGGAATAATCACTCTGTGTCTGACCCCGGGAGAGTGTGATGGGACGGTGTGGAGGGAGATCCACTGTGTGTCTGACCCCGGGAGTGTGTGATGGGCGGTGTAGAGGAATAATCACTGCGTGTCTGACCCCGGGAGTGTGTGCTGGGACGGTGCGGAGGGTGGTTCACTATGTGTCTGATCCCGGGAGTGTGTGATGGGCGGTGTAGAGGGAGATTCACTCTGTGTCTGGCCCAGGGCGTGTGCAATGGGACCGTGTAGAGGAATAATCACTCTGTGTCTGACCCCGGGAGTGTTTGATGGGACCGTGTAGAGGAATAATCACTCTGTGTCTGACCCCGGGATTGTTTGATGGTACCGTGTAGAGGAATAAACAATCTGTGTCTGACCCCGGGAGTGTGTGATGGGACGGCGTGGAGGGAGATTCACTCTGTGTCTGACCCCGGGAGTGTTTGATGGGACCGTGTAGAGGAGTAATCACTCTGTGTCTGACCCCCGGGAGTGTTTGATGGGACTGTATAGAGGAATAATCACTCTGTGTCTGACCCCGGGAGTGTTTGATGGGACCGTGTAGAGGAATAATCACTCTGTATCTGACCCCGGTATTGTTTGATGGTACCGTGTAGAGGAATAATCACTCTGTGTCTGACCCCGGGAGTGTGTGATGGGACGGCGCGAAGGGAGTTTCACTCTGTGTCTGACCACGGGAGTGTTTGATGGGGACGTGTAGAGGAATAATCACTCTCTGTCTGACCATTGGAGTGTGCGATGCTACCGTGTAGAAGAATAATCGCTCTGTGTCTGACCCCCGGGAGTGTTTGATGGGACCGTGTAGAGGAATAATCACTCTATGTCTGATCCCGGTTGTGTATGATGGGACGGTGTGGACGGAGATTCACTCTGTGTCTGACCCCGGGAGTGTTTGATAGGACCGTGTAGATCAATAATCACACTGTGTCTGACCCCGGGAGAGTTTGATGTGACCGTGTAGAGGAATCATGACTCTGTGTCTGACCCCGGGAGTATTTGATGGGACCGTGTAGAGGAATAATCTCTCTGTGTCTGACCCGGGAGTGTGTGATTCGACAGAGTGGATTGAGATTCACTCTGTGTCTGACCCCGTGAGTGTTTGATGGGACCGGGTAGAGGAATAATGACTCTGTGTCTGACCCCCGGGAGTGTGTGCTGGGACGGTGTGGAGATTGGTTCACTATGTGTCTGACCCCGGGAGTGTGTGATGGGACGGTGTGGAGGGAGATTCACTGTGTCTGACCCCGGGAGTGTGTGATGGGACGGTGTGGAGGGAGATTCACTGTGTCTGACCCCGGGAGTGTTTGATGGGACTTTGTAGAGGAATAATCACTCTGTGTCTGACCCCGGGAGAGTGTGATGGGACGGTGTGGAGGGAGATCCACTGTGTGTCTGACCCCGGGAGTGTGTGATGGGCGGTGTAGAGGAATAATCACTGCGTGTCTGACCCCGGGAGTGTGTGCTGGGACGGTGCGGAGGGTGGTTCACTATGTGTCTGATCCCGGGAGTGTGTGATGGGCGGTGTAGAGGGAGATTCACTCTGTGTCTGGCCCAGGGCGTGTGCAATGGGACCGTGTAGAGGAATAATCACTCTGTGTCTGACCCCGGGAGTGTTTGATGGGACCGTGTAGAGGAATAATCACTCTGTGTCTGACCCCGGGATTGTTTGATGGTACCGTGTAGAGGAATAAACAATCTGTGTCTGACCCCGGGAGTGTGTGATGGGACGGCGTGGAGGGAGATTCACTCTGTGTCTGACCCCGGGAGTGTTTGATGGGACCGTGTAGAGGAGTAATCACTCTGTGTCTGACCCCCGGGAGTGTTTGATGGGACTGTATAGAGGAATAATCACTCTGTGTCTGACCCCGGGAGTGTTTGATGGGACCGTGTAGAGGAATAATCACTCTGTATCTGACCCCGGTATTGTTTGATGGTACCGTGTAGAGGAATAATCACTCTGTGTCTGACCCCGGGAGTGTGTGATGGGACGGCGCGAAGGGAGTTTCACTCTGTGTCTGACCACGGGAGTGTTTGATGGGGACGTGTAGAGGAATAATCACTCTCTGTCTGACCATTGGAGTGTGCGATGCTACCGTGTAGAAGAATAATCGCTCTGTGTCTGACCCCCGGGAGTGTTTGATGGGACCGTGTAGAGGAATAATCACTCTATGTCTGATCCCGGTTGTGTATGATGGGACGGTGTGGACGGAGATTCACTCTGTGTCTGACCCCGGGAGTGTTTGATAGGACCGTGTAGATCAATAATCACACTGTGTCTGACCCCGGGAGAGTTTGATGTGACCGTGTAGAGGAATCATGACTCTGTGTCTGACCCCGGGAGTATTTGATGGGACCGTGTAGAGGAATAATCTCTCTGTGTCTGACCCGGGAGTGTGTGATTCGACAGAGTGGATTGAGATTCACTCTGTGTCTGACCCCGTGAGTGTTTGATGGGACCGGGTAGAGGAATAATGACTCTGTGTCTGACCCCCGGGAGTGTGTGCTGGGACGGTGTGGAGATTGGTTCACTATGTGTCTGACCCCGGGAGTGTGTGATGGGACGGTGTGGAGGGAGATTCACTGTGTCTGACCCCGGGAGTGTGTGATGGGACGGTGTGGAGGGAGATTCACTGTGTCTGACCCCGGGAGTGTTTGATGGGACTTTGTAGAGGAATAATCACTCTGTGTCTGACCCCGGGTGCGTTTGATGGGACCGTGTAGAGGAATAATCACTATGTGTCTGACCCCAGGAGTGTGTGCTGGGACGGTGTGGAGATTGGTTCACTATGTGTCTGACCCCGGGAGTGTGTGATGGGACGGTGTGGAGGGAGATTCACTGTGTCTGACCCCGGGAGTGTTTGATGGGACCGTGTAGAGGAATAATCACTGTGTGTCTGACACACGGAGTGTTTGATGCTACCGTGTAGAGGAATAATCGCTCTGTGTCTGACCCCCGGGAGTGTTTGATGGGACCGTGTAGAGGAATAATCACTCTGTGTCTGACCCCGGGTGTGTTTGATGGGACCTTCTAGAGGAATAATCACTCTGTGTCTGACCCCGGGATTGTTTGAAGGTACCGTGTAGAGGAATAATCACTCTCTGTCTGACCCCGGGAGTGTGTGATGGGACGGCGTTGAGGGAGATTCACTCTGTGTCTGACCACGGGAGTGTTTGTTTGGACCGTGTAGAGGAATAATCACTCTGTGTCTGACCCCCGGGAGTGTTTGATAGGACCGTGTAGATCAATAATCACTCTGTGTCTGACTCCGGGAGTGTTTGATGGGACCGTGTAGAGGAATAATCACTCTGTGTCTGACCCCGGGAGAGTGTGATGGGACGGTGTGGAGGGAGATCCACTGTGTGTCTGACCCCGGGAGTGTGTGATGGGCGGTGTAGAGGAATAATCACTGCGTGTCTGACCCCGGGAGTGTGTGCTGGGACGGTGCGGAGGGTGGTTCACTATGTGTCTGATCCCGGGAGTGTGTGATGGGCGGTGTAGAGGGAGATTCACTCTGTGTCTGGCCCAGGGCGTGTGCAATGGGACCGTGTAGAGGAATAATCACTCTGTGTCTGACCCCGGGAGTGTTTGATGGGACCGTGTAGAGGAATAATCACTCTGTGTCTGACCCCGGGATTGTTTGATGGTACCGTGTAGAGGAATAAACAATCTGTGTCTGACCCCGGGAGTGTGTGATGGGACGGCGTGGAGGGAGATTCACTCTGTGTCTGACCCCGGGAGTGTTTGATGGGACCGTGTAGAGGAGTAATCACTCTGTGTCTGACCCCCGGGAGTGTTTGATGGGACTGTATAGAGAAATAATCACTCTGTGTCTGACCCCGGGAGTGTTTGATGGGACCGTGTAGAGGAATAATCACTCTGTATCTGACCCCGGTATTGTTTGATGGTACCGTGTAGAGGAATAATCACTCTGTGTCTGACCCCGGGAGTGTGTGATGGGACGGCGCGAAGGGAGTTTCACTCTGTGTCTGACCACGGGAGTGTTTGATGGGGACGTGTAGAGGAATAATCACTCTCTGTCTGACCATTGGAGTGTGCGATGCTACCGTGTAGAAGAATAATCGCTCTGTGTCTGACCCCCGGGAGTGTTTGATGGGACCGTGTAGAGGAATAATCACTCTATGTCTGATCCCGGTTGTGTATGATGGGACGGTGTGGACGGAGATTCACTCTGTGTCTGACCCCGGGAGTGTTTGATAGGACCGTGTAGATCAATAATCACACTGTGTCTGACCCCGGGAGAGTTTGATGTGACCGTGTAGAGGAATCATGACTCTGTGTCTGACCCCGGGAGTATTTGATGGGACCGTGTAGAGGAATAATCTCTCTGTGTCTGACCCGGGAGTGTGTGATTCGACAGAGTGGATTGAGATTCACTCTGTGTCTGACCCCGTGAGTGTTTGATGGGACCGGGTAGAGGAATAATGACTCTGTGTCTGACCCCCGGGAGTGTTTGATGGGACCGTGTAGCGGAATAATCACTCTGTGTCTGATCCCGGGAGTGTTTGATGGGACCGTGTAGAGGAATAATCACTCTGTGTCTGACACCGGGAGTGTTTGATGGGACCGTGTAGAGGAATAATCATTCTGTGTCTGACCCCGGGAGAGTGTGATGGGACGGCGTGGAGGGAGATTCACTCTGTGTCTGACACAGGGTGTGTTTGATCGGACCGTGTAGAGGAATAATCACAGTGTATCTGTCCCCGGGTGTGTGTGATGGGACGTTGTGGAGGGAGATTCACTCTGTGGCTGACCCCGGGTGCGTTTGATGGGACCGTGTAGAGGAACAATCACTCTGTGTCTGACCATTGGAGTGTGTGATGGGACGGTGTGGTGGGATATTCACTGTGTGTCTGATCCCAGGAGTGTGTGCTGGGACGGTGTGGAGGGTGGTTCACTATGTGTCTGACCCCAGGAGTGTGTGCTGGGACGGTGTGGAGGGTGGTTCACTATGTGTCTGACCCCGGGAGTGTGTGATGGGACGGTGTGGAGGGAGATTCACTGTGTGTCTGACTCCGGGAGTGTGTGATGGGCGGTGGAGAGGAATAATCACTCTGTGTCTGACCCCGGGAGTGTGTGAAGGGACGATGTGGATTGAGAATCACTCTGTGTCTGACCCCGGGAGTGTTTGATGGGACCGTCTAGAGGAATAATCTCTCTGTGTCTGACCCCGGGAGTGTTTGATGGGACCTTGTAGAGGAATAATCACTCTGTGTCTGACCCAGGGATTGTTTGAAGGTACCGTGTAGAGGAATAATCACTCTGTGTCTGACCCCGGGTGTGTGTGCTGGGACGGTGTGGAGGGTGGTTCACTATGTGTCTGACCCCGGGAGTGTGTGATGGGACGGCGTGGAGGGAGATTCACTGTGTGTCTGACCCCGGGAGTGTTTGATGGGACTGTGTAGAGGAATAATCACTCTGTGTCTGACCCCGGGAGTGTTTGATGGGACTGTGTAGAGGAATAATCACTCTGTGTCTGACCCCGGGAGTGTTTGATGGGACCGTGTAGAGGAATAATCACTCTGTGTCGGAACCCCGGGATTGTTTGATGGTACCGTGTAGAGGAATAATCACTCTCTGTCTGACCATTGGAGTGTGCGATGCTACCGTGAGGAAGAATAATCGCTCTGTGTCTGCCCCCGTGAGTGTTTGATGGGACCGTGTAGAGGAATAATCACTCTATGTCTGATCCCGGGTGTGTATGATGGGACGGTGTGGACGGAGATTCACTCTGTGTCTGACCCCGGGAGTGTTTGATAGGACCGTGTAGATCAATAATCACTCTGTGTCTGACCCCGGGAGAGTTTGATGTGACCGTGTATAGGAATCATGACTCTGTGTCCGACCCCGGGAGTATTTGATGGGACCGTGTAGAGGAATAATCTCTCTGTGTCTGACCCGGGAGTGTGTGATTGGACAGTGTGGATTGAGACTCATTCTGTGTCTGACCCCGTGAGTGTTTGATGGGACCGTGTAGAGGAATAATGACTCTGTGTCTGACCCCCGGGAGTGTTTGATGGGACCGTGTAGCGGAATAATCACTCTGTGTCTGATCCCGGGAGTGTTTGATGGGACCGTGTAGAGGAATATTTACTCTGTGTCTGACCCCGGGAGAGTGTGATGGGACGGCGTGGAGGGAGATTCACTCTGCGTCTGACACAGGGTGTGTTTGATCGGACCGTGTAGATGAATAATCACTCTGTGTCTGACCCCCGGGAGTGTTTGATGGGACTTTGTAGAGGAATAATCACTCTGTGTCTGACCCCGGGTGCGTTTGATGGGACCGTGTAGAGGAATAATCACTATGTGTCTGACCCCAGGAGTGTGTGCTGGGACGGTGTGGAGATTGGTTCACTATGTGTCTGACCCCGGGAGTGTGTGATGGGACGGTGTGGAGGGAGATTCACTGTGTCTGACCCCGGGAGTGTTTGATGGGACCGTGTAGAGGAATAATCACTGTGTGTCTGACACACGGAGTGTTTGATGCTACCGTGTAGAGGAATAATCGCTCTGTGTCTGACCCCCGGGAGTGTTTGATGGGACCGTGTAGAGGAATAATCACTCTGTGTCTGACCCCGGGTGTGTTTGATGGGACCTTCTAGAGGAATAATCACTCTGTGTCTGACCCCGGGATTGTTTGAAGGTACCGTGTAGAGGAATAATCACTCTCTGTCTGACCCCGGGAGTGTGTGATGGGACGGCGTTGAGGGAGATTCACTCTGTGTCTGACCACGGGAGTGTTTGTTTGGACCGTGTAGAGGAATAATCACTCTGTGTCTGACCCCCGGGAGTGTTTGATAGGACCGTGTAGATCAATAATCACTCTGTGTCTGACTCCGGGAGTGTTTGATGGGACCGTGTAGAGGAATAATCACTCTGTGTCTGACCCCGGGAGAGTGTGATGGGACGGTGTGGAGGGAGATCCACTGTGTGTCTGACCCCGGGAGTGTGTGATGGGCGGTGTAGAGGAATAATCACTGCGTGTCTGACCCCGGGAGTGTGTGCTGGGACGGTGCGGAGGGTGGTTCACTATGTGTCTGATCCCGGGAGTGTGTGATGGGCGGTGTAGAGGGAGATTCACTCTGTGTCTGGCCCAGGGCGTGTGCAATGGGACCGTGTAGAGGAATAATCACTCTGTGTCTGACCCCGGGAGTGTTTGATGGGACCGTGTAGAGGAATAATCACTCTGTGTCTGACCCCGGGATTGTTTGATGGTACCGTGTAGAGGAATAAACAATCTGTGTCTGACCCCGGGAGTGTGTGATGGGACGGCGTGGAGGGAGATTCACTCTGTGTCTGACCCCGGGAGTGTTTGATGGGACCGTGTAGAGGAGTAATCACTCTGTGTCTGACCCCCGGGAGTGTTTGATGGGACTGTATAGAGGAATAATCACTCTGTGTCTGACCCCGGGAGTGTTTGATGGGACCGTGTAGAGGAATAATCACTCTGTATCTGACCCCGGTATTGTTTGCTGGTACCGTGTAGAGGAATAATCACTCTGTGTCTGACCCCGGGAGTGTGTGATGGGACGGCGCGAAGGGAGTTTCACTCTGTGTCTGACCACGGGAGTGTTTGATGGGGACGTGTAGAGGAATAATCACTCTCTGTCTGACCATTGGAGTGTGCGATGCTACCGTGTAGAAGAATAATCGCTCTGTGTCTGACCCCCGGGAGTGTTTGATGGGACCGTGTAGAGGAATAATCACTCTATGTCTGATCCCGGTTGTGTATGATGGGACGGTGTGGACGGAGATTCACTCTGTGTCTGACCCCGGGAGTGTTTGATAGGACCGTGTAGATCAATAATCACACTGTGTCTGACCCCGGGAGAGTTTGATGTGACCGTGTAGAGGAATCATGACTCTGTGTCTGACCCCGGGAGTATTTGATGGGACCGTGTAGAGGAATAATCTCTCTGTGTCTGACCCGGGAGTGTGTGATTCGACAGAGTGGATTGAGATTCACTCTGTGTCTGACCCCGTGAGTGTTTGATGGGACCGGGTAGAGGAATAATGACTCTGTGTCTGACCCCCGGGAGTGTTTGATGGGACCGTGTAGCGGAATAATCACTCTGTGTCTGATCCCGGGAGTGTTTGATGGGACCGTGTAGAGGAATAATCACTCTGTGTCTGACACCGGGAGTGTTTGATGGGACCGTGTAGAGGAATAATCATTCTGTGTCTGACCCCGGGAGAGTGTGATGGGACGGCGTGGAGGGAGATTCACTCTGTGTCTGACACAGGGTGTGTTTGATCGGACCGTGTAGAGGAATAATCACAGTGTATCTGACCCCGGGTGTGTGTGATGGGACGTTGTGGAGGGAGATTCACTCTGTGGCTGACCCCGGGTGCGTTTGATGGGACCGTGTAGAGGAACAATCACTCTGTGTCTGACCATTGGAGTGTGTGATGGGACGGTGTGGTGGGATATTCACTGTGTGTCTGATCCCAGGAGTGTGTGCTGGGACGGTGTGGAGGGTGGTTCACTATGTGTCTGACCCCAGGAGTGTGTGCTGGGACGGTGTGGAGGGTGGTTCACTATGTGTCTGACCCCGGGAGTGTGTGATGGGACGGTGTGGAGGGAGATTCACTGTGTGTCTGACTCCGGGAGTGTGTGATGGGCGGTGGAGAGGAATAATCACTCTGTGTCTGACCCCGGGAGTGTGTGAAGGGACGATGTGGATTGAGAATCACTCTGTGTCTGACCCCGGGAGTGTTTGATGGGACCGTCTAGAGGAATAATCTCTCTGTGTCTGACCCCGGGAGTGTTTGATGGGACCTTGTAGAGGAATAATCACTCTGTGTCTGACCCAGGGATTGTTTGAAGGTACCGTGTAGAGGAATAATCACTCTGTGTCTGACCCCGGGTGTGTGTGCTGGGACGGTGTGGAGGGTGGTTCACTATGTGTCTGACCCCGGGAGTGTGTGATGGGACGGCGTGGAGGGAGATTCACTGTGTGTCTGACCCCGGGAGTGTTTGATGGGACTGTGTAGAGGAATAATCACTCTGTGTCTGACCCCGGGAGTGTTTGATGGGACTGTGTAGAGGAATAATCACTCTGTGTCTGACCCCGGGAGTGTTTGATGGGACCGTGTAGAGGAATAATCACTCTGTGTCTGACCCCGGGATTGTTTGATGGTACCGTGTAGAGGAATAATCACTCTGTGTCTGACCCCGGGAGTGTGTGATGGGACGGCGCGAAGGGAGATTCACTCTGTGTCTGACCACGGGAGTGTTTGATGGGACCGTGTAGAGGAATAATCACTCTCTGTCTGACCATTGGAGTGTGCGATGCTACCGTGTAGAAGAATAATCGCTCTGTGTCTGACCCCCGGGAGTGTTTGATGGGACCGTGTAGAGGAATAATCACTCTATGTCTGATCCCGGGTGTGTATGATGGGACGGTGTGGACGGAGATTCACTCTGTGTCTGACCCCGGGAGTGTTTGATAGGACCGTGTAGATCAATAATCACTCTGTGTCTGACCCCGGGAGAGTTTGATGTGACCGTGTAGAGTAATCATGACTCTGTGTCTGACCCCGGGAGTATTTGATGGGACCGTGTAGAGGAATAATCTCTCTGTGTCTGACCCGGGAGTGTGTGATTGGACAGAGTGGATTGAGATTCACTCTGTGTCTGACCCCGTGAGTGTTTGATGGGACCGTGTGGAGAAATAATGACTCTGTGTCTGACCCCGGGAGAGTTTGATGTGACCGTGTAGAGGAATAATCTCTCTGTGTCTGACCCCGGGAGTGTGTGCTGGGACGGTGTGGAGGGTGGTTCACTATGTGTCTGATCCCGGGAGTGTGTGATGGGCGGTGTAGAGGGAGATTCACTCTGTGTCTGGCCCAGGGCGTGTGTAATGGGCCCGTGTAGAGGAATAATCTCTCTGTGTCTGACCCCGGGAGTGTGTGATGGGACGGTGTGGAGAGAGATTCACTCTGTGTCTGACCCCGGGAGAGTGTGATGGGCGGTGTAGAGGAATAATCACTCTGTGTCTGACCCCGGGAGTTTGTGACGGGACGGTGTGGAGGGAGATTCACTCTGTGTCTGACCCCGGGAGTGTTTGATGGGACCGTGTAGAGGAATAATCTCTCTGTGTCTGACCCCGGGAGTGTGTGATGGGACGGTGTGGAGAGAGATTCACTCTGTGTCTGTCCCCGGGAGAGTGGGATGGGCGGTGTAGAGGAATAATCACTCTGTGTCTGACCCCGGGAGTTTGTGACGGGACGGTGTGGAGGGAGATTCACTCTGTGTCTGAACCAGGGAGTGTTTGATAGGACCGTTTAGAGGAATAATCACTCTGTGTCTGACCCCCGGGAGTGTTTGATGGGACTGTGTAGAGGAATAATCACTCTGTGTCTGACCCCAGAAGTGTTTGATGGGACCTTGTAGAGGAATAATCACTCTGTGTCTGACCCCCGGGAGTGTTTGATGGGACTGTGTAGAGGAATAATCACTCTGTGTCTGACCCCGGGAGTGTTTGATGGGACCGTGTAGAGGAATAATCACTCTGTGTCTGTCCCCGGGAGTGTGTGATGGGACGGCGCGAAGGGAGATTCACTCTGAGTCTGACCACGGGAGTGTTTGATGGGACCGTGTAGAGGAATAATCACTCTCTGTCTGACCATTGGAGTGTGCGATGCTACCGTGTAGAAGAATAATCGCTCTGTGTCTGCCCCCGGGACTGTTTGATGGGACCGTGTAGAGGAATAATCACTCTATGTCTGATCCCGGGTGTGTATGATGGGACGGTGTGGACGGAGATTCACTCTGTGTCTGACCCCGGGAGTGTTTGATAGGACCGTGTAGATCAATAATCACTCTGTGTCTGACCCCGGGAGAGTTTGATGTGACCGTGTAGAGGAATCATGACTCTGTGTCTGACACCGGGAGTATTTGATGGGACCGTGTAGAGGAATAATCTCTCTGTGTCTGACCCGGGAGTGTGTGATTGGACAGTGTGGATTGAGACTCACTCTGTGTCTGACCCCGTGAGTGTTTGATGGGACCGAGTAGAGGAATAATGACTCTGTGTCTGACCCCCGGGAGTGTTTGATGGGACCGTGTAGCGGAATAATCACTCTGTGTCTGATCCCGGGAGTGTTTGATGGGACCGTGTAGAGGAATAATCACTCTGTGTCTGACCCCGGGAGTGTTTGATGGGACCGTGTAGAGGAATAATCATTCTGTGTCTGACCCCGGGAGAGTGTGATGGGACGGCGTGGAGGGAGATTCACTCTGAGTCTGACCACGGGAGTGTTTGATGGGACCGTGTAGAGGAATAATCACTCTCTGTCTGATCCCGGGTGTGTATGCTGGGACGGTGTGGACGGAGATTCACTCTGTGTCTGACCCCGGGAGTGTTTGATAGGACCGTGTAGATCAATAATCACTCTGTGTCTGACCCCGGGAGAGTTTGATGTGACCGTGTAGAGGAATCATGACTCTGTGTCTGACACCGGGAGTATTTGATGGGACCGTGTAGAGGAATGATCTCTCTGTGTCTGACCCGGGAGTGTGTGATTGGACAGTGTGGATTGAGTCTCACTCTGTGTCTGACCCCGTGAGTGTTTGATGGGACCGTGTAGAGGAATAATGACTCTGTGTCTGACCCCCGGGAGTGTTTGATGGGACCGTGTAGCGGAATAATCACTCTGTGTCTGATCCCGGGAGTGTTTGATGGGACCGTGTAGAGGAATAATCACTCTGTGTCTGACCCCGGGAGTGTTTGATGGGACCGTGTAGAGGAATAATCATTCTGTGTCTGACCCCGGGAGAGTGTGATGGGACGGCGTGGAGGGAGATTCACTCTGTGTCTGACCACGGGTGAGTTTGATGGGAATGTGTAGGGGAATAATCACTCTGTGTCTGACCCCGGGAGTGTGTGAAGGGACGATGTGGATTGAGAATCACTCTGTGTCTGACCCCGGGAGTGTTTGATGGGACCGTGTAGAGGAATAATCTCTCTGTGTCTGACCCCGGGAGTGTGTGATGGGACGGTGTGGAGGGAGATTCACTCTGTGTCTGACCCCGGGAGAGTGTGATGGGCGGTGTAGAGGAATAATCACTCTGTGTCTGACCCCGGGAGTTTGTGACGGGACGGTGTGGAGGGAGATTCACTCTGTGTCTGAACCAGGGAGTGTTTGATGGGACCGTTTAGAGGAATAATCACTCTGTGTCTGACCCCCGGGAGTGTTTGATGGGACTGTGTAGAGGAATAATCACTCTGTGTCTGACCCCGGGAGTGTTTGATGGGACCTTGTAGAGGAATAATCACTCTGTGTCTGACCCCGGGATTGTTTGAAGGTACCGTGTAGAGGAAAAATCACTCTGTGTCTGACCCCGGGAGTGTGTGATGGGACGGCGTGGAGGGAGATTCACTGTGTCTGACCACGGGAGTGTTTGATGGGACCGTGTAGAGGAATATTCACTCTGTGTCTGAACCCCGGGAGTGTTTGATAGGACCGTGTAGATCAATAATCACTCTGCGTCTGACACCGGGAAAGTCTGATGTGACCGTGTAGAGAAATAATCACTCTGTGTCTGACCCCGGGAGTGTTTGATGGGACCTTGTAGAGGAATAATCACTCTGTGCCTGACTCCGGGAGTGTTTGATGGGACCGTGTAGAGGAATAATCACTCTGTGTCTGACCCCGTGAGAGTGTGATCTGACGGTGTGGTGGGAGATCCACTGTGTGTCTGACCCCGGGAGTGTGTGATGGGCGATGTAGAGGAATAATCACTCCGTGTCTGACCCCGGGAGTGTGTGCTGGGACGGTGCGGAGGGTGGTTCACTATGTGTCTGATCCCGGGAGTGTGTGATGGGCGGTGTAGAGGGAGATTCACTCTGTGTCTGGCCCAGGGCGTGTGTAATGGGACCGTGTAGAGGAATAATCACTCTGTGTCTGACCCCGGGAGTGTTTGATGGGACCGTGTAGAGGAATAATCACTCTGTGTCTGACCCCGGGATTGTTTGATGGTACCGTGTAGAGGAATAATCAATCTGTGTCTGACCCCGGGAGTGTGTGATGGGACGGCGTGAAGGGAGATTCACTCTGTGTCTGACCCCGGGAGTGTTTGATGGGACCGTGTAGAGGAATAATCACTCTGTGTCTGACCCCCGGGAGTGTTTGATGGGACTGTGTAGAGGAATAATCACTCTGTGCCTGACCCCGGGAGTGTTTGATGGGACCGTGTAGAGGAATAATCACTCTGTGTCTGACCCCGGGATTGTTTGATGGTACCGTGCAGAGGAATAATCACTCTGTGTCTGACCCCGGGAGTGTTTGATGGGACCGTGTAGAGGAATAATCACTCTGTGTCTGACCCCGGGATTGTTTGATGGTACCGTGTAGAGGAATAATCACTCTATGTCTGATCCCGGGTTTGTATGCTGGGACGGTGTGGACGGAGATTCACTCTGTGTCTGACCCCGGGAGTGTTTGATGGGACCGTGTAGAGGAATAATCATTCTGTGTCTGACCCCGGGAGAGTGTGTTGGGACGGCGTGGAGGGAGATTCACTCTGTGTCTGACCACGGGTGAGTTTGATGGGAATGTGTAGGGGAATAATCACTCTGTGTCTGACCCCGGGTGTGTGTGAAGGGACGATGTGGATTGAGAATCACTCTGTGTCTGACCCCGGGAGTGTTTGATGGGACCGTGTAGAGGAATAATCTCTCTGTGTCTGACCTCGGGAGTGTGTGATGGGACGGTGTGGAAAGAGATTCACTCTGTGTCTGACCCCGGGAGAGTGTGATGGGACCGTGTAGAGGAATAATCACTCTCTGTCTGATCCCGGGTGTGTATGCTGGGACGGTG
This sequence comes from Hypanus sabinus, assembly GCF_030144855.1. Lineage (NCBI taxonomy): Eukaryota > Metazoa > Chordata > Chondrichthyes > Myliobatiformes > Dasyatidae > Hypanus > Hypanus sabinus. The sequence goes on from NW_026780961.1 coordinate 444,168, forward strand.
TGGACGGAGATTCACTCTGTGTCTGACCCCGGGAGTGTTTGATAGGACCGTTTAGAGGAATAATCACTCTGTGTCTGACCCCCTGGATTGTTTGATGGTACCGTGTAGAGGAATAATCACTCTGTGTCAGACCCCGGGAGTGTGTGATGGGACGGCGCGAAGGGAGATTCACTCTGAGTCTGACCACGGGAGTGTTTGATGGGACCGTGTAGAGGAATGATCACTCTCTGTCTGATCCCGGGTGTGTATGCTGGGACGGTGTGGACGGAGATTCACTCTGTGTCTGACCCCGGGAGTGTTTGATAGGACCGTGTAGATCAATAATCACTCTGTGTCTGACCCCGGGATTGTTTGATGGTACCGTGTAGAGGAATAATCACTCTATGTCTGATCCCGGGTTTGTATGTTGGGACGGTGTGGACGGAGATTCACTCTGTGTCTGACCCCGGGAGTGTTTGATGGGACCGTGTAGAGGAATAATCATTCTGTGTCTGACCCCGGGAGAGTGTGTTGGGACGGCGTGGAGGGAGATTCACTCTGTGTCTGACCACGGGTGAGTTTGATGGGAATGTGTAGGGGAATAATCACTCTGTGTCTGACCCCGGGTGTGTGTGAAGGGACGATGTGGATTGAGAATCACTCTGTGTCTGACCCCGGGAGTGTTTGATGGGACCGTGTAGAGGAATAATCTCTCTGTGTCTGACCTCGGGAGTGTGTGATGGGACGGTGTGGAAAGAGATTCACTATGTGTCTGACCCCGGGAGAGTTTGATGGGACCGTTTAGAGGAATAATCACTCTGTGTCTGACCCCCGGGATTGTTTGATGGTACCGTGTTGAGGAATAATCACTCTGTGTCAGACCCCGGGAGAGTGTGATGGGACGGCGCGAAGGGAGATTCACTCTGAGTCTGACCACGGGAGTGTTTGATGGGACCGTGTAGAGGAATAATCACTCTCTGTCTGATCCCGGGTGTGTATGCTGGGACGGTGTGGACGGAGATTCACTCTGTGTCTGACCCCGGGAGTGTTTGATAGGACCGTGTAGATCAATAATCACTCTGTGTCTGACCCCGGGAGAGTTTGATGTGACCGTGTAGAGGAATCATGACTCTGTGTCTGACACCGGGAGTATTTGATGGGACCGTGTAGAGGAATGATCTCTCTGTGTCTGACCCGGGAGTGTGTGATTGGACAGTGTGGATTGAGACTCACTCTGTGTCTGACACCGTGAGTGTTTGATGGGACCGTGTAGAGGAATAATGACTCTGTGTCTGACCCCCGGGAGTGTTTGATGGGACCGTGTAGCGGAATAATCACTCTGTGTCTGATCCCGGGAGTGTATGATGGGACCGTGTAGAGGAATAATCACTCTGTGTCTGACCCCGGGAGTGTTTGATGGGACCGTGTAGAGGAATAATCATTCTGTGTCTGACCCCGGGAGAGTGTGATGGGACGGCGTGGAGGGAGATTCACTCTGTGTCTGACCACGGGTGAGTTTGATGGGAATGTGTAGGGGAATAATCACTCTGTGTCTGACCCCGGGAGTGTGTGAAGGGACGATGTGGATTGAGAATCACTCTGTGTCTGACCCCGGGAGTGTTTGATGGGACCGTGTAGAGGAATAATCTCTCTGTGTCTGACCCCGGGAGTGTGTGATGGGACGGTGTGGAGGGAGATTCTCTCTGTGTCTGAACCAGGGAGTGTTTGATGGGACCGTTTAGAGGAATAATCACTCTGTGTCTGACCCCCGGGAGTGTTTGATGGGACTGTGTAGAGGAATAATCACTCTGTGTCTGACCCCGGGAGTGTTTGATGGGACCTTGTAGAGGAATAATCACTCTGTGTCTGACCCCGGGATTGTTTGAAGGTACCGTGTAGAGGAATAATCACTCTGTGTCTGACCCCGGGAGAGTGTGATGGGCGGTGTAGAGGAATAATCACTCTGTGTCTGACCCCGGGAGTGTTTGATTGGACCGTGTAGAGGAATAATCACTCTGTGTCTGACCCCGGGATTGTTTGATGGTACCGTGTAGAGGAATAATCAATCTGTGTCTGACCCCGGGAGTGTGTGATGGGACGGCGTGAAGGGAGATTCACTCTGTGTCTGACCCCGGGAGTGTTTGATGGGACCGTGTAGAGGAATAATCACTCTGTGTCTGACCCCCGGGAGTGTTTGATGGGACTGTGTAGAGGAATAATCACTCTGTGCCTGACCCCGGGAGTGTTTGATGGGACCGTGTAGAGGAATAATCACTCTGTGTCTGACCCCGGGATTGTTTGATGGTACCGTGCAGAGGAATAATCACTCTGTGTCTGACCCCGGGAGTGTTTGATGGGACCGTGTAGAGGAATAATCATTCTGTGTCTGACCCCGGGAGAGTGTGTTGGGACGGCGTGGAGGGAGATTCACTCTGTGTCTGACCACGGGTGAGTTTGATGGGAATGTGTAGGGGAATAATCACTCTGTGTCTGACCCCGGGTGTGTGTGAAGGGACGATGTGGATTGAGAATCACTCTGTGTCTGACCCCGGGAGTGTTTGATGGGACCGTGTAGAGGAATAATCTCTCTGTGTCTGACCTCGGGAGTGTGTGATGGGACGGTGTGGAAAGAGATTCACTCTGTGTCTGACCCCGGGAGAGTGTGATGGGCGGTGTAGAGGAATAATCACTCTGTGTCTGAGCCCGGGAGTTTGTGACGGGACGGTGTGGAGGGAGATTCACTCTGTGTCTGAACCAGGGAGTGTTTGATGGGACCGTTTAGAGGAATAATCACTCTGTGTCTGACCCCCGGGAGTGTTTGATGGGACTGTGTAGAGGAATAATCACTCTGTGTCTGACCCCGGGAGTGTTTGATGGGACCTTGTAGAGGAATAATCACTCTGTGTCTGACCCCGGGATTGTTTGAAGGTACCGTGTAGAGGAATAATCACTCTGTGTCTGACCCCGGGAGTGTGTGATGGGACGGCGTGGAGGGAGATTCACTCTGTGTCTGACCACGGGAGTGTTTGATGGGACCGTGTAGAGGAATATTCACTCTGTGTCTGAACCCCGGGAGTGTTTGATAGGACCGTGTAGATCAATAATCACTCTGCGTCTGACACCGGGAAAGTCTGATGTGACCGTGTAGAGAAATAATCACTCTGTGTCTGACCCCGGGAGTGTTTGATGGGACCTTGTAGAGGAATAATCACTCTGTGCCTGACTCCGGGAGTGTTTGATGGGACCGTGTAGAGGAATAATCACTCTGTGTCTGACCCCGGGAGAGTGTGATCTGACGGTGTGGTGGGAGATCCACTGTGTGTCTGACCCCGGGAGTGTGTGATGGGCGATGTAGAGGAATAATCACTCCGTGTCTGACCCCGGGAGTGTGTGCTGGGACGGTGCGGAGGGTGGTTCACTATGTGTCTGATCCCGGGAGTGTGTGATGGGCGGTGTAGAGGGAGATTCACTCTGTGTCTGGCCCAGGGCGTGTGTAATGGGACCGTGTAGAGGAATAATCACTCTGTGTCTGACCCCTGGGAGTGTTTGATGGGACTGTGTAGAGGAATAATCACTCTGTGTCTGACCCCGGGAGTGTTTGATGGGACCTTGTAGAGGAATAATCACTCTGTGTCTGACCCCGGGATTGTTTGAAGGTACCGTGTAGAGGAATAATCACTCTGTGTCTGACCCCGGGAGTGTGTGATGGGACGGCGTGGAGGGAGATTCACTCTGTGTCTGACCACGGGAGTGTTTGATGGGACCGTGTAGAGGAATATTCACTCTGTGTCTGAACCCCGGGAGTGTTTGATAGGACCGTGTAGATCAATAATCACTCTGCGTCTGACACCGGGAAAGTCTGATGTGACCGTGTAGAGAAATAATCACTCTGTGTCTGACCCCGGGAGTGTTTGATGGGACCTTGTAGAGGAATAATCACTCTGTGCCTGACTCCGGGAGTGTTTGATGGGACCGTGTAGAGGAATAATCACTCTGTGTCTGACCCCGGGAGAGTGTGATCTGACGGTGTGGTGGGAGATCCACTGTGTGTCTGACCCCGGGAGTGTGTGATGGGCGATGTAGAGGAATAATCACTCCGTGTCTGACCCCGGGAGTGTGTGCTGGGACGGTGCGGAGGGTGGTTCACTATGTGTCTGATCCCGGGAGTGTGTGATGGGCGGTGTAGAGGGAGATTCACTCTGTGTCTGGCCCAGGGCGTGTGTAATGGGACCGTGTAGAGGAATAATCACTCTGTGTCTGACCCCGGGAGTGTTTGATGGGACCGTGTAGAGGAATAATCACTCTGTGTCTGACCCCGGGATTGTTTGATGGTACCGTGTAGAGGAATAATCAATCTGTGTCTGACCCCGGGAGTGTGTGATGGGACGGCGTGAAGGGAGATTCACTCTGTGTCTGACCCCGGGAGTGTTTGATGGGACCGTGTAGAGGAATAATCACTCTGTGTCTGACCCCCGGGAGTGTTTGATGGGACTGTGTAGAGGAATAATCACTCTGTGCCTGACCCCGGGAGTGTTTGATGGGACCGTGTAGAGGAATAATCACTCTGTGTCTGACCCCGGGATTGTTTGATGGTACCGTGTAGAGGAATAATCACTCTGTGTCTGACCCCGGGAGTGTTTGATGGGACCGTGTAGAGGAATAATCACTCTGTGTCTGACCCCGGGATTGTTTGATGGTACCGTGTAGAGGAATAATCACTCTATGTCTGATCCCGGGTTTGTATGCTGGGACGGTGTGGACGGAGATTCACTCTGTGTCTGACCCCGGGAGTGTTTGATGGGACCGTGTAGAGGAATAATCATTCTGTGTCTGACCCCGGGAGAGTGTGTTGGGACGGCGTGGAGGGAGATTCACTCTGTGTCTGACCACGGGTGAGTTTGATGGGAATGTGTAGGGGAATAATCACTCTGTGTCTGACCCCGGGTGTGTGTGAAGGGACGATGTGGATTGAGAATCACTCTGTGTCTGACCCCGGGAGTGTTTGATGGGACCGTGTAGAGGAATAATCTCTCTGTGTCTGACCTCGGGAGTGTGTGATGGGACGGTGTGGAAAGAGATTCACTCTGTGTCTGACCCCGGGAGAGTGTGATGGGCGGTGTAGAGGAATAATCACTCTGTGTCTGACCCCGGGAGTTTGTGACGGGACGGTGTGGAGGGAGATTCACTCTGTGTCTGAACCAGGGAGTGTTTGATGGGACCGTTTAGAGGAATAATCACTCTGTGTCTGACCCCCGGGATTGTTTGATGGTACCGTGTAGAGGAATAATCACTCTGTGTCAGACCCCGGGAGTGTGTGATGGGACGGCGCGAAGGGGGATTCACTCTGAGTCTGACCACGGGAGTGTTTGATGGGACCGTGTAGAGGAATAATCACTCTCTGTCTGATCCCGGGTGTGTATGCTGGGACGGTGTGGACGGAGATTCACTCTGTGTCTGACCCCGGGAGTGTTTGATAGGACCGTGTAGATCAATAATCACTCTGTGTCTGACCCCGGGAGAGTTTGATGTGACCGTGTAGAGGAATCATGACTCTGTGTCTGACACCGGGAGTATTTGATGGGACCGTGTAGAGGAATGATCTCTCTGTGTCTGACCCGGGAGTGTGTGATTGGACAGTGTGGATTGAGACTCACTCTGTGTCTGACCCCGTGAGTGTTTGATGGGACCGTGTAGAGGAATAATGACTCTGTGTCTGACCCCCGGGAGTGTTTGATGGGACCGTGTAGCGGAATAATCACTCTGTGTCTGATCCCGGGAGTGTTTGATGGGAACGTGTAGAGGAATAATCACTCTGTGTCTGACCCCGGGAGTGTTTGATGGGACCGTGTAGAGGAATAATCATTCTGTGTCTGACCCCGGGAGAGTGTGATGGGACGGCGTGGAGGGAGATTCACTCTGTGTCTGACCACGGGTGAGTTTGATGGGAATGTGTAGGGGAATAATCACTCTGTGTCTGACCCCGGGAGTGTGTGAAGGGACGATGTGGATTGAGAATCACTCTGTGTCTGACCCCGGGAGTGTTTGATGGGACCGTGTAGAGGAATAATCTCTCTGTGTCTGACCCCGGGAGTGTGTGATGGGACGGTGTGGAGGGAGATTCACTCTGTGTCAGACCCCGGGAGAGTGTGATGGGCGGTGTAGAGGAATAATCACTCTGTGTCTGACCCCGGGAGTTTGTGACGGGACGGTGTGGAGGGAGATTCACTCTGTGTCTGAACCAGGGAGTGTTTGATGGGACCGTTTAGAGGAATAATCACTCTGTGTCTGACCCCCGGGATTGTTTGATGGTACCGTGTAGAGGAATAATCACTCTGTGTCTGACCCCGGGAGTGTGTGATGGGACGGCGTGGAGGGAGATTCACTCTGTGTCTGACCACGGGAGTGTTTGATGGTACCGTGTAGAGGAATAATCACTCTGTGTCTGACCCCGGGAGTGTTTGATGGGACCGTGTAGAGGAATAATCACTCTGTGTCTGACCCCGGGATTGTTTGATGGTACCGTGTAGGGGAATAATCACTCTGTGTCTGACCCCGGGTGTGTGTGAAGGGACGATGTGGATTGAGAATCACTCTGTGTCTGACCCCGGGAGTGTTTGATGGGACCGTGTAGAGGAATAATCTCTCTGTGTCTGACCTCGGGAGTGTGTGATGGGACGGTGTGGAAAGAGATTCACTCTGTGTCTGACCCCGGGAGAGTGTGATGGGCGGTGTAGAGGAATAATCACTCTGTGTCTGACCCCGGGAGTGTGTGATGGGACGGCGCGAAGGGGGATTCACTCTGAGTCTGACCACGGGAGTGTTTGATGGGACCGTGTAGAGGAATAATCACTCTCTGTCTGATCCCGGGTGTGTATGCTGGGACGGTGTGGACGGAGATTCACTCTGTGTCTGACCCCGGGAGTGTTTGATAGGACCGTGTAGATCAATAATCACTCTGTGTCTGACCCCGGGAGAGTTTGATGTGACCGTGTAGAGGAATCATGACTCTGTGTCTGACACCGGGAGTATTTGATGGGACCGTGTAGAGGAATGATCTCTCTGTGTCTGACCCGGGAGTGTGTGATTGGACAGTGTGGATTGAGACTCACTCTGTGTCTGACCCCGTGAGTGTTTGATGGGACCGTGTAGAGGAATAATGACTCTGTGTCTGACCCCCGGGAGTGTTTGATGGGACCGTGTAGCGGAATAATCACTCTGTGTCTGATCCCGGGAGTGTTTGATGGGAACGTGTAGAGGAATAATCACTCTGTGTCTGACCCCGGGAGTGTTTGATGGGACCGTGTAGAGGAATAATCATTCTGTGTCTGACCCCGGGAGAGTGTGATGGGACGGCGTGGAGGGAGATTCACTCTGTGTCTGACCACGGGTGAGTTTGATGGGAATGTGTAGGGGAATAATCACTCTGTGTCTGACCCCGGGAGTGTGTGAAGGGACGATGTGGATTGAGAATCACTCTGTGTCTGACCCCGGGAGTGTTTGATGGGACCGTGTAGAGGAATAATCTCTCTGTGTCTGACCCCGGGAGTGTGTGATGGGACGGTGTGGAGGGAGATTCACTCTGTGTCAGACCCCGGGAGAGTGTGATGGGCGGTGTAGAGGAATAATCACTCTGTGTCTGACCCCGGGAGTTTGTGACGGGACGGTGTGGAGGGAGATTCACTCTGTGTCTGAACCAGGGAGTGTTTGATGGGACCGTTTAGAGGAATAATCACTCTGTGTCTGACCCCCGGGATTGTTTGATGGTACCGTGTAGAGGAATAATCACTCTGTGTCTGACCCCGGGAGTGTGTGATGGGACGGCGTGGAGGGAGATTCACTCTGTGTCTGACCACGGGAGTGTTTGATGGGACCGTGTAGAGGAATATTCACTCTGGGTCTGAACCCCGGGAGTGTTTGATAGGACCGTGTAGATCAATAATCACTCTGCGTCTGACACCGGGAAAGTCTGATGTGACCGTGTAGAGAAATAATCACTCTGTGTCTGACCCCGGGAGTGTTTGATGGGACCTTGTAGAGGAATAATCACTCTGTGCCTGACTCCGGGAGTGTTTGATGGGACCGTGTAGAGGAATAATCACTCTGTGTCTGACCCCGGGAGAGTGTGATCTGACGGTGTGGTGGGAGATCCACTGTGTGTCTGACCCCGGGAGTGTGTGATGGGCGGTGGAGAGGAATAATCACTCTGTGTCTGACCCCGGAAGTGTTTGATGGGACCGTGTAGAGGAATAATCACTCCGTGCCTGACCCCGGGAGTGTGTGCTGGGACGGTGCGGAGGGTGGTTCACTATGTGTCTGATCCCGGGAGTGTGTGATGGGCGGTGTAGAGGGAGATTCACTCTGTGTCTGGCCCAGGGCGTGTGTAATGGGACCGTGTAGAGGAATAATCACTCTGTGTCTGACCCCGGGAGTGTTTGATGGGACCGTGTAGAGGAATAATCACTCTTTGTCTGACCCCGGGATTGTTTGATGGTACCGTGTAGAGGAATAATCAATCTGTGTCTGACCCCGGGAGTGTGTGATGGGACGGCGTGAAGGGAGATTCACTCTGTGTCTGACCCCGGGAGTGTTTGATGGGACCGTGTAGAGGAATAATCACTCTGTGTCTGACCCCCGGGAGTGTTTGATGGGACTGTGTAGAGGAATAATCACTCTGTGCCTGACCCCGGGAGTGTTTGATGGGACCGTGTAGAGGAATAATCACTCTGTGTCTGACCCCGGTATTGTTTGATGGTACCGTGTAGAGGAATAATCACTCTGTGTCTGACCCCGGGAGTGTTTGATGGGACCGTGTAGAGGAATAATCACTCTGTGTCTGACCCCGGGATTGTTTGATGGTACCGTGTAGAGGAATAATCACTCTGTGTCTGACCACGGGAGTGTTTGATGGGACCGTGTAGAGGAATAATCACTCTATGTCTGATCCCGGGTGTGTATGATGGGACGGTGTGGACGGAGATTCACTCTGTGTCTGACCCCGGGAGTGTTTGATAGGACCGTGTAGATCAATAATCACTCTGTGTCTGACCCCGGGAGAGTTTGATGTGACCGTGTAGAGGAATCATGACTCTGTGTCTAACCCCGGGAGTATTTGATGGGACCGTGTAGAGAAATAATGACTCTGTGTCTGACCCCCGGGAGTGTTTGATGGGACCGTGTAGCGGAATTCTCACTCTGTGTCTGATCCCGGGAGTGTTTGATGGGACCGTGTAGAGGAATAATCACTCTGTGTCTGACCCCGGGAGTGTTTGATGGGACCGTGTAGAGGAATAATCATTCTGTGTCTGACCCCGGGAGAGTGTGATGGGACGGCGTGGAGGGAGATTCACTCTGTGTCTGACACAGGGTGTGTTTGATCGGACCGTGTAGAGGAATAATCACAGTGTATCTGACCCCGGGTGTGTGTGATGGGACGGTGTGGAGGGAGATTCACTCTGTGGCTGACCCCGGGTGCGTTTGATGGGACCGTGTAGAGGAACAATCACTCTGTGTCTGACCATTGGAGTGTGTGATGGGACGGTGTGGTGGGATATTCACTGTGTGTCTGACCCCGGGAGTGTGTGATAGGCGGTGTAGAGGAATAATCACTCTGTGTCTGATCCCAGGAGTGTGTGCTGGGACGGTGTGGAGGGTGGTTCACTATGTGTCTGACCCCAAGAGTGTGTGCTGGGACGGTGTGGAGGGTGGTTCACTATGTGTCTGACCCCGGGAGTGTTTGATGGGACCGTGTAGAGAAATAATCATTCTGTGTCTGACCCCGGGAGAGTGTGATGGGACGGCGTGGAGGGAGATTCACTCTGTGTCTGACCACGGGTGAGTTTGATGGGAATGTGTAGGGGAATAATCACTCTGTGTCTGACCCCGGGAGTGTGTGAAGGGACGATGTGGATTGAGAATCACTCTGTGTCTGACCCCGGGAGTGTTTGATGGGACCGTGTAGAGGAATAATCTCTCTGTGTCTGACCCCGGGAGTGTGTGATGGGACGGTGTGGAGAGAGATTCACTCTGTGTCTGACCCCGGGAGAGTGTGATGGGCGGTGTAGAGGAATAATCACTCTCTGTCTGACCCCGGGAGTTTGTGACGGGACGGTGTGGAGGGAGATTCACTCTGTGTCTGAACCAGGGAGTGTTTGATGGGACCGTTTAGAGGAATAATCACTCTGTGTCTGACCCCCGGGAGTGTTTGATGGGACTGTGTAGAGGAATAATCACTCTGTGTCTGACCCCAGAAGTGTTTGATGGGACCTTGTAGAGGAATAATCACTCTGTGTCTGACCCCGGGATTGTTTGATGGTACCGTGTAGAGGAATAATCACTCTGAGTCTGACCACGGGAGTGTTTGATAGGACCGTGTAGAGGAATAATCACTCTCTGTCTGACCATTGGAGTGTGCGATGCTACCGTGTAGAAGAATAATCGCTCTGTGTCTGCCCCCGGGAGTGTTTGATGGGACCGTGTAGAGGAATAATCACTCTGTGTCTGCCCCCGGGAGTGTTTGATGGGACCGTGTAGAGGAATCATGACTCTGTCTGACACCGGGAGTATTTGATGGGACCGTGTAGAGGAATAATCTCTCTGTGTCTGACCCGGGAGTGTGTGATTGGACAGTGTGGATTGAGACTCACTCTGTGTCTGACCCCGTGAGTGTTTGATGGGACCGTGTAGAGGAATAATGACTCTGTGTCTGACCCCCGGGAGTGTTTGATGGGACCGTGTAGCGGAATAATCACTCTGTGTCTGATCCCGGGAGTGTTTGATGGGACCGTGTAGAGGAATAATCACTCTGTGTCTGACCCCGGGAGTGTTTGATGGGACCGTGTAGAGGAATAATCATTCTGTGTCTGACCCCGGGAGAGTGTGATGGGACGGCGTGGAGGGAGATTCACTCTGTGTCTGACCACGGGTGAGTTTGATGGGAATGTGTAGGGGAGTAATCACTCTGTGTCTGACCCCGGGAGTGTGTGAAGGGACGATGTGGATTGAGAATCACTCTGTGTCTGACCCCGGGAGTGTTTGATGGGACCGTGTAGAGGAATAATCTCTCTGTGTCTGACCCCGGGAGTGTGTGATGGGACGGTGTGGAGAGAGATTCACTCTGTGTCTGACCCCGGGAGAGTGTGATGGGCGGTGTAGAGGAATAATCACTCTCTGTCTGACCCCGGGAGTTTGTGACGGGACGGTGTGGAGGGAGATTCACTCTGTGTCTGAACCAGGGAGTGTTTGATGGGACCGTTTAGAGGAATAATCACTCTGTGTCTGACCCCCGGGAGTGTTTGATGGGACTGTGTAGAGGAATAATCACTCTGTGTCTGACCCCAGAAGTGTTTGATGGGACCTTGTAGAGGAATAATCACTCTGTGTCTGACCCCGGGATTGTTTGATGGTACCGTGTAGAGGAATAATCACTCTGTGTCTGACCCCGGGAGAGTGTGATGGGACGGCGCGAAGGGAGATTCACTCTGAGTCTGACCACGGGAGTGTTTGATAGGACCGTGTAGAGGAATAATCACTCTCTGTCTGACCATTGGAGTGTGCGATGCTACCGTGTAGAAGAATAATCGCTCTGTGTCTGCCCCCGGGAGTGTTTGATGGGACCGTGTAGAGGAATCATGACTCTGTCTGACACCGGGAGTATTTGATGGGACCGTCTAGAGGAATAATCTCTCTGTGTCTGACCCGGGAGTGTGTGATTGGACAGTGTGGATTGAGACTCACTCTGTGTCTGACCCCGTGAGTGTTTGATGGGACCGTGTAGAGGAATAATGACTCTGTGTCTGACCCCCGGGAGTGTTTGATGGGACCGTGTAGCGGAATAATCACTCTGTGTCTGATCCCGGGAGTGTTTGATGGGACCGTGTAGCGGAATAATCACTCTGTGTCTGACCCCGGGAGTGTTTGATGGGACCGTGTAGAGGAATAATCATTCTGTGTCTGACCCCGGGAGAGTGTGATGGGACGGCGTGGAGGGAGATTCACTCTGTGTCTGACCACGGGTGAGTTTGATGGGAATGTGTAGGGGAATAATCACTCTGTGTCTGACCCCGGGAGTGTGTGAAGGGACGATGTGGATTGAGAATCACTCTGTGTCTGACCCCGGGAGTGTTTGATGGGACCGTGTAGAGGAATAATCTCTCTGTGTCTGACCCCGGGAGTGTGTGATGGGACGGTGTGGAGGGAGATTCACTCTGTGTCTGACCCCGGGAGAGTGTGATGGGCGGTGTAGAGGAATAATCACTCTGTGTCTGACCCCGGGAGTTTGTGACGGGACGGTGTGGAGGGAGATTCACTATGTGACTGAACCAGGGAGTGTTTGATGGGACCGTTTAGAGTTATAATCACTCTGTGTCTGACCCCGGGAGTGTTTGATGGTACCTTGTAGAGGAATAATCACTCTGTGTCTGACCCCGGGATTGTTTGAAGGTACCGTGTAGAGGAATAATCACTCTGTGTCTGACCCCGGGAGTGTGTGATGGGACGGCGTGGAGGGAGATTCACTCTGTGTCTGACCCCGGGAGAGTGTGATGGGACGGTGTGGAGGGAGATCCACTGTGTGTCTGACCCCGGGAGTGTGTGATGGGCGATGTAGAGGCATAATCACTCCGTGTCTGACCCCGGGAGTGTGTGCTGGGAAGGTGCGGAGGGTGGTTCACTATGTGTCTGATCCCGGGAGTGTGTGATGGGCGGTGTAGAGGGAGATTCACTCTGTGTCTGGCCCAGGGCGTGTGTAATGGGACCGTGTAGAGGAATAATCACTCTGTGTCTGACCCCGGGAGAGTTTGATGGGACCGTGTAGAGGAATAATCACTCTGTGTCTGACCCCGGGAGAGTGTGATGGGACGGTGTGGAGGGAGATCCACTGTGTGTCTGACCCCGGGAGTGTGTGATGGGCGATGTAGAGGCATAATCACTCCGTGTCTGACCCCGGGAGTGTGTGCTGGGAAGGTGCGGAGGGTGGTTCACTATGTGTCTGATCCCGGGAGTGTGTGATGGGCGGTGTAGAGGGAGATTCACTCTGTGTCTGGCCCAGGGCGTGTGTAATGGGACCGTGTAGAGGAATAATCACTCTGTGTCTGACCCCGGGAGAGTTTGATGGGACCGTGTAGAGGAATAATCACTCTGTGTCTGAACCCGGGATTGTTTGATGGTACCGTGTAGAGGAATAATCAATCTGTGTCTGACCCCGGGAGTGTGTGATGGGACGGCGTGGAGGGAGATTCACTCTGTGTCTGACCCCGGGAGTGTTTGATGGGACCGTGTAGAGGAATAATCACTCTGTGTCTGACCCCCGGGAGTGTTTGATGGGACTGTGTAGAGGAATAATCACTCTGTGTCTGACCCCGGGAGTGTTTGATGGGACCGTGTAGAGGAATAATCACTCTGTGTCTGACCCCGGGATTGTTTGATGGTACCGTGTAGAGGAATAATCACTCTGTGTCTGACCCCGGGAGTGTGTGATGGGACGGCGCGAAGGGAGATTCACTCTGTGTCTGCCCACGGGAGTGTTTGATGCGACCGTGTAGAGGAATAATCACTCTCTGTCTGACCATTGGAGTGTGCGATGCTACCGTGTAGAAGAATAATCGCTCTGTGTCTGACCCCCGGGAGTGTTTGAAGGGACCGTGTAGAGGAATAATCACTCTATGTCTGATCCCGGGTGTGTATGATGGGACGGTGTGGACGGAGATTCACTCTGTGTCTGACCCCGGCAGTGTTTGATAGGACCGTGTAGATCAATAATCACTCTGTGTCTGACCCCGGGAGAGTTTGATGTGACCGTGTAGAGGAATCATGACTCTGTGTCTGACCCCGGGAGTATTTGATGGGACCGTGTAGAGGAATATTCACTCTGTGTCTGAACCCCGGGAGTGTTTGATAGGACCGTGTAGATCAATAATCACTCTGCGTCTGACACCGGGAAAGTCTGATGTGACCGTGTAGAGAAATAATCACTCTGTGTCTGACCCCGGGAGTGTTTGATGGGACCGTGTAGAGGAATAATCACTCTGTGTCTGACCCCGGGAGAGTGTGATCTGACGGTTTGGTGGGAGATCCACTGTGTGTCTGACCCCGGGAGTGTGTGATGGGCGGTGTAGAGGGAGATTCACTCTGTGTCTGGCCCAGGGCGTGTGTAATGGGACCGTGTAGAGGAATAATCACTCTGTGTCTGACCCCGGGAGTGTTTGATGGGACCGTGTAGAGGAATAATCACTCTGTGTCTGACCCCGGGATTGCTTGATGGTACCGTGTAGAGGAATAATCAATCTGTGTCTGACCCCGGGAGTGTGTGATGGGACGGCGTGAAGGGAGATTCACTCTGTGTCTGACCCCGGGAGTGTTTGATGGGACCGTGTAGAGGAATAATCACTCTGTGTCTGACCCCCGGGAGTGTTTGATGGGACTGTGTAGAGGAATAATCACTCTGTGCCTGACCCCGGGAGTGTTTGATGGGACCGTGTAGAGGAATAATCACTCTGTGTCTGACCCCGGGATTGTTTGATGGTACCGTGTAGAGGAATAATCACTCTGTGTCTGACCCCGGGAGTGTTTGATGGGACCGTGTAGAGGAATAATCACTCTGTGTCTGACCCCGGGATTGTTTGATGGTACCGTGTAGAGGAATAATCACTCTGTGTCTGACCACGGGAGTGTTTGATGGGACCGTGTAGAGGAATAATCACTCTCTGTCTGACCATTGGAGTGTGCGATGCTACCGTGTAGAAGAATAATCGCTCTGTGTCTGACCCCCGGGAGTGTTTGATGGGACCGTGTAGAGGAATAATCACTCTATGTCTGATCCCGGGTGTGTATGATGGGACGGTGTGGACGGAGATTCACTCTGTGTCTGACCCCGGGAGTGTTTGATAGGACCGTGTAGATCAATAATCACTCTGTGTCTGAACCCGGGAGAGTTTGATGGGACCGTGTAGAGGAATAATCACTCTGTGTCTGACCCCGGGATTGTTTGATGGTACCGTGTAGAGGAATAATCACTCTGTGTCTGACCCCGGGAGTGTTTGATGGGACCGTGTAGAGGAATAATCACTCTGTGTCTGACCCCGGGATTGTTTGATGGTACCGTGTAGAGGAATAATCACTCTGTGTCTGACCACGGGAGTGTTTGATGGGACCGTGTAGAGGAATAATCACTCTCTGTCTGACCATTGGAGTGTGCGATGCTACCGTGTAGAAGAATAATCGCTCTGTGTCTGACCCCCGGGAGTGTTTGATGGGACCGTGTAGAGGAATAATCACTCTATGTCTGATCCCGGGTGTGTATGATGGGACGGTGTGGACGGAGATTCACTCTGTGTCTGACCCCGGGAGTATTTGATGGGACCGTGTAGAGGAATAATCTCTCTGTGTCTGACCCGGGAGTGTGTGATTGGACAGAGTGGATTTAGATTCACTCTGTGTCTGACCCCGTGAGTGTTTGATGGGACCGTGTAGAGGAATAATGACTCTGTGTCTGACCCCCGGGATTGTTTGATGGGACCGTGTAGCGGAATAATCACTCTGTGTCTGATCCCGGGAGTGTTTGAGGGACCGTGTAGAGGAATAATCACTCAGTGTCTGATCCCGGGAGTGTTTGATGGGACCGTGTAGAGGAATAATCATTCTGTGTCTGACCCCGGGAGAGTGTGATGGGACGGCGTGGAGGGAGATTCACTCTGTGTCTGACACAGGGTGTGTTTGATCGGACCGTGTAGAGGAATAATCACAGTGTATCTGACCCCGGGTGTGTGTGATGGGACGGTGTGGAGGGAGATTCACTCTGTGGCTGACCCCGGGTGCGTTTGATGGGACCGTGTAGAGGAACAATCACTCTGTGTCTGACCATTGGAGTGTGTGATGGGACGGTGTGGTGGGATATTCACTGTGTGTCTGACCCCGGGAGTGTGTGATAGGCGGTGTAGAGGAATAATCACTCTGTGTCTGATCCCAGGAGTGTGTGCTGGGACGGTGTGGAGGGTGGTTCACTATGTGTCTGACCACAAGAGTGTGTGCTGGGACGGTGTGGAGGGTGGTTCACTATGTGTCTGACCCCGGGAGTGTTTGATGGGACGGTGTGGAGGGAGATTCACTGTGTCTGACCCCGGGAGTGTTTGGTGGGACCGTGTAGAGGAATAATCACTGTGTGTCTGACACACGGAGTGTTTGATGCTACCGTGTAGAGGAATAATCGCTCTGTGTCTGACCCCCGGGAGTGTTTGATGGGACCGTGTAGAGGAATAATCACTCTGTGTCTGACCATTGGAGTGTGTGATGGGACGGTGTGGAGGGAGATTCACTGTGTGTCTGACCCCGGGAGTGTGTGATGGGCGGTGGAGAGGAATAATCACTCTGTGTCTGACCCCGGAAGTGTTTGATGGGACCGTGTAGAGGAATAATCACTCTGTGTCTGACCCCGGGATTGTTTGATGGTACCGTGTAGAGGAATAATCACTCTGTGTCTGACCCCGGGAGTGTGTGATGGGACGGCGCGAAGGGAGATTCACTCTGAGTCTGACCACGGGAGTGTTTGATGGGACCGTGTAGAGGAATAATCACTCTCTGTCTGACCATTGGAGTGTGCGATGCTACCGTGTAGAAGAATATTCGCTCTGTGTCTGCCCCCGGGAGTGTTTGATTGGACCGTGTAGAGGAATAATCACTCTATGTCTGATCCCGGGTGTGTATGATGGGACGGTGTGGACGGAGATTCACTCTGTGTCAAACCCCGGGAGTGTTTGATAGGACCGTGTAGATCAATAATCACTCTGTGTCTGACCCCGGGAGAGTTTGATGTGACCGTGTAGAGGAATCATGACTCTGTGTCTGACCCCGGGAGTATTTGATGGGACCGTGTAGAGGAATAATCTCTCTGTGTCTGACCCGGGAGTGTGTGATTGGACAGTGTGGATTGAGACTCACTCTGTGTCTGACCCCGTGAGTGTTTGATGGGACCGTGTAGAGGAATAATGACTCTGTGTCTGACCCCCGGGAGTGTTTGATGGGACCGTGTAGAGGAATAATCATTCTGTGTCTGACCCCGGGAGAGTGTGATGGGACGGCGTGGAGGGAGAATCACTCTGTGTCTGACCACGGGTGAGTTTGATGGGAATGTGTAGGGGAATAATCACTCTGTGTCTGACCCCGGGAGTGTGTGAAGGGACGATGTGGATTGAGAATCACTCTGTGTCTGACCCCGAGAGTGTTTGATGGGACCGTGTAGAGGAATAATCTCTCTGTGTCTGACCCCGGGAGTGTGTGATGGGACGGTGTGGAGAGAGATTCACTCTGTGTCTGACCCCGGGAGAGTGTGATGGGCGGTGTAGAGGAATAATCACTCTCTGTCTGACCCCGGGAGTTTGTGACGGGACGGTGTGGAGGGAGATTCACTCTGTGTCTGAACCAGGTAGTGTTTGATGGGACCGTTTAGAGGAATAATCACTCTGTGTCTGACCCCCGGGAGTGTTTGATGGGACTGTGTAGAGGAATAATCACTCTGTGTCTGACCCCAGAAGTGTTTGATGGGACCTTGTAGAGGAATAATCACTCTGTGTCTGACCACGGGAGTGTTTGATGGGACCGTGTAGAGGAATAATCACTCTCTGTCTGACCATTGGAGTGTGCGATGCTACCGTGTAGAAGAATAATCGCTCTGTGTCTGACCCCCGGGAGTGTTTGATGGGACCGTGTAGAGGAATAATCACTCTATGTCTGATCCCGGGTGTGTATGATGGGACGGTGTGGACGGAGATTCACTCTGTGTCTGACCCCGGGAGTGTTTGATAGGACCGTGTAGATCAATAATCACTCTGTGTCTGACCCCGGAGAGTTTGATGTGACCGTGTAGAGGAATCATGACTCTGTGTCTGACCCCGGGAGTATTTGATGGGACCGTGTAGAGGAATAATCTCTCTGTGTCTGACCCGGGAGTGTGTGATTGGACAGAGTGGATTTAGATTCACTCTGTGTCTGACCCCGTGAGTGTTTGATGGGACCGTGTAGAGGAATAATGACTCTGTGTCTGACCCCCGGGATTGTTTGATGGGACCGTGTAGCGGAATAATCACTCTGTGTCTGATCCCGGGAGTGTTTGAGGGACCGTGTAGAGGAATAATCACTCAGTGTCTGATCCCGGGAGTGTTTGATGGGACCGTGTAGAGGAATAATCATTCTGTGTCTGACCCCGGGAGAGTGTGATGGGACGGCGTGGAGGGAGATTCACTCTGTGTCTGACGCAGGGTGTGTTTGATCGGACCGTGTAGAGGAATAATCACAGTGTATCTGACCCCGGGTGTGTGTGATGGGACGGTGTGGAGGGAGATTCACTCTGTGGCTGACCCCGGGTGCGTTTGATGGGACCGTGTAGAGGAACAATCACTCTGTGTCTGACCATTGGAGTGTGTGATGGGACGGTGTGGTGGGATATTCACTGTGTGTCTGACCCCGGGAGTGTGTGATAGGCGGTGTAGAGGAATAATCACTCTGTGTCTGATCCCAGGAGTGTGTGCTGGGACGGTGTGGAGGGTGGTTCACTATGTGTCTGACCACAAGAGTGTGTGCTAGGACGGTGTGGAGGGTGGTTCACTATGTGTCTGACCCCGGGAGTGTTTGATGGGACGGTGTGGAGGGAGATTCACTGTGTCTGACCCCGGGAGTGTTTGGTGGGACCGTGTAGAGGAATAATCACTGTGTGTCTGACACACGGAGTGTTTGATGCTACCGTGTAGAGGAATAATCGCTCTGTGTCTGACCCCCGGGAGTGTTTGATGGGACCGTGTAGAGGAATAATCACTCTGTGTCTGACCATTGGAGTGTGTGATGGGACGGTGTGGAGGGAGATTCACTGTGTGTCTGACCCCGGGAGTGTGTGATGGGCGGTGGAGAGGAATAATCACTCTGTGTCTGACCCCGGAAGTGTTTGATGGGACCGTGTAGAGGAATAATCACTCTGTGTCTGACCCCGGGATTGTTTGATGGTACCGTGTAGAGGAATAATCACTCTGTGTCTGACCCCGGGAGTGTGTGATGGGACGGCGCGAAGGGAGATTCACTCTGAGTCTGACCACGGGAGTGTTTGATGGGACCGTGTAGAGGAATAATCACTCTCTGTCTGACCATTGGAGTGTGCGATGCTACCGTGTAGAAGAATATTCGCTCTGTGTCTGCCCCCGGGAGTGTTTGATTGGACCGTGTAGAGGAATAATCACTCTATGTCTGATCCCGGGTGTGTATGATGGGACGGTGTGGACGGAGATTCACTTTGTGTCAAACCCCGGAGTGTTTGATAGGACCGTGTAGATCAATAATCACTCTGTGTCTGACCCCGGGAGAGTTTGATGTGACCGTGTAGAGGAATCATGACTCTGTGTCTGACCCCGGGAGTATTTGATGGGACCGTGTAGAGGAATAATCTCTCTGTGTCTGACCCGGGAGTGTGTGATTGGACAGTGTGGATTGAGACTCACTCTGTGTCTGACCCCGTGAGTGTTTGATGGGACCGTGTAGAGGAATAATGACTCTGTGTCTGACCCCCGGGAGTGTTTGATGGGACCGTGTAGAGGAATAATCATTCTGTGTCTGACCCCGGGAGAGTGTGATGGGACGGCGTGGAGGGAGAATCACTCTGTGTCTGACCACGGGTGAGTTTGATGGGAATGTGTAGGGGAATAATCACTCTGTGTCTGACCCCGGGAGTGTGTGAAGGGACGATGTGGATTGAGAATCACTCTGTGTCTGACCCCGAGAGTGTTTGATGGGACCGTGTAGAGGAATAATCTCTCTGTGTCTGACCCCGGGAGTGTGTGATGGGACGGTGTGGAGAGAGATTCACTCTGTGTCTGACCCCGGGAGAGTGTGATGGGCGGTGTAGAGGAATAATCACTCTCTGTCTGACCCCGGGAGTTTGTGACGGGACGGTGTGGAGGGAGATTCACTCTGTGTCTGAACCAGGGAGTGTTTGATGGGACCGTTTAGAGGAATAATCACTCTGTGTCTGACCCCCGGAGTGTTTGATGGGACTGTGTAGAGGAATAATCACTCTGTGTCTGACCCCAGAAGTGTTTGATGGGACCTTGTAGAGGAATAATCACTCTGTGTCTGACCCCGGGATTGTTTGATGGTACCGTGTAGAGGAATAATCACTCTGTGTCTGACCCCGGGAGAGTGTGATGGGACGGCGCGAAGGGAGATTCACTCTGAGTCTGACCACGGGAGTGTTTGATAGGACCGTGTAGAGGAATAATCACTCTCTGTCTGACCATTGGAGTGTGCGATGCTACCGTGTAGAAGAATAATCGCTCTGTGTCTGCCCCCGGGAGTGTTTGATGGGACCGTGTAGAGGAATCATGACTCTGTCTGACACCGGGAGTATTTGATGGGACCGTGTAGAGGAATAATCTCTCTGTGTCTGACCCGGGAGTGTGTGATTGGACAGTGTGGATTGAGACTCACTCTGTGTCTGACCCGTGAGTGTTTGATGGGACCGTGTAGAGGAATAATGACTCTGTGTCTGACCCCCGGGAGTGTTTGATGGGACCGTGTAGCGGAATAATCACTCTGTGTCTGATCCCGGGAGTGTTTGATGGGACCGTGTAGCGGAATAATCACTCTGTGTCTGACCCCGGGAGTGTTTGATGGGACCGTGTAGAGGAATAATCATTCTGTGTCTGACCCCGGGAGAGTGTGATGGGACGGCGTGGAGGGAGATTCACTCTGTGTCTGACCACGGGTGAGTTTGATGGGAATGTGTAGGGGAATAATCACTCTGTGTCTGACCCCGGGGGTGTGTGAAGGGACGATGTGGATTGAGAATCACTCTGTGTCTGACCCCGGGAGTGTTTGATGGGACCGTGTAGAGGAATAATCTCTCTGTGTCTGACCCCGGGAGAGTGTGATGGGACGGTGTGGAGGGAGATTCACTCTGTGTCTGACCCCGGGAGAGTGTGATGGGCGGTGTAGAGGAATAATCACTCTGTGTCTGACCCCGGGAGTTTGTGACGGGACGGTGTGGAGGGAGATTCACTATGTGACTGAACCAGGGAGTGTTTGATGGGACCGTTTAGAGGAATAAACACTCTGTGTCTGACCCCCGGGAGTGTTTGATTGGACTGTGTAGAGGAATAATCACTCTGTGTCTGACCCGGGAGTGTTTGATGGTACCTTGTAGAGGAATAATCACTCTGTGTCTGACCCCGGGATTGTTTGAAGGTACCGTGTAGAGGAATAATCACTCTGTGTCTGACCCCGGGAGTGTGTGATGGGACGGCGTGGAGGGAGATTCACTCTGTGTCTGACCACGGGAGTGTTTGATGGGACCGTGTAGAGGAATAATCACTCTGTGTCTAACCCCCGGGAGTGTTTGATAGGACCGTGTAGATCAATAATCACTCTGCGTCTGACACCGGGAAAGTTTGATGTGACCGTGTAGAGAAATAATCACTCTGTGTCTGACCCCGGGAGTGTTTGATGGGACCTTGTAGAGGAATAATCACTCTGTGTCTGACTCCGGGAGTGTTTGATGGGACCGTGTAGAGGAATAATCACTCTGTGTCTGACCCCGGGAGAGTGTGATGGGACGGTGTGGAGGGAGATCCACTGTGTGTCTGACCCCGGGAGTGTGTGATGGGCGATGTAGAGGCATAATCACTCCGTGTCTGACCCCGGGAGTGTGTGCTGGGACGGTGCGGAGGGTGGTTCACTATGTGTCTGATCCCGGGAGTGTGTGATGGGCGGTGTAGAGGGAGATTCACTCTGTGTCTGGCCCAGGGCGTGTGTAATGGGACCGTGTAGAGGAATAATCACTCTGTGTCTGACCCCGGGAGAGTTTGATGGGACGGTGTGGAGGGAGATTCACTCTGTGGCTGACCCCGGGTGCGTTTGATGGGACCGTGTAGAGGAACAATCACTCTGTGTCTGACCATTGGAGTGTGTGATGGGACGGTGTGGTGGGATATTCACTGTGTGTCTGACCCCGGGAGTGTGTGATAGGCGGTGTAGAGGAATAATCACTCTGTGTCTGATCCCAGGAGTGTGTGCTGGGACGGTGTGGAGGGTGGTTCACTATGTGTCTGACCACAAGAGTGTGTGCTAGGACGGTGTGGAGGGTGGTTCACTATGTGTCTGACCCCGGGAGTGTTTGATGGGACGGTGTGGAGGGAGATTCACTGTGTCTGACCCGGGAGTGTTTGGTGGGACCGTGTAGAGGAATAATCACTGTGTGTCTGACACACGGAGTGTTTGATGCTACCGTGTAGAGGAATAATCGCTCTGTGTCTGACCCCGGGAGTGTTTGATGGGACCGTGTAGAGGAATAATCACTCTGTGTCTGACCATTGGAGTGTGTGATGGGACGGTGTGGAGGGAGATTTACTGTGTGTCTGACCCCGGGAGTGTGTGATGGGCGGTGGAGAGGAATAATCACTCTGTGTCTGACCCCGGAAGTGTTTGATGGGACCGTGTAGAGGAATAATCACTCTGTGTCTGACCCCGGGATTGTTTGATGGTACCGTGTAGAGGAATAATCACTCTGTGTCTGACCCCGGGAGTGTGTGATGGGACGGCGCGAAGGGAGATTCACTCTGAGTCTGACCACGGGAGTGTTTGATGGGACCGTGTAGAGGAATAATCACTCTCTGTCTGACCATTGGAGTGTGCGATGCTACCGTGTAGAAGAATATTCGCTCTGTGTCTGCCCCCGGGAGTGTTTGATTGGACCGTGTAGAGGAATAATCACTCTATGTCTGATCCCGGGTGTGTATGATGGGACGGTGTGGACGGAGATTCACTTTGTGTCAAACCCCGGGAGTGTTTGATAGGACCGTGTAGATCAATAATCACTCTGTGTCTGACCCCGGGAGAGTTTGATGTGACCGTGTAGAGGAATCATGACTCTGTGTCTGACCCCGGGAGTATTTGATGGGACCGTGTAGAGGAATAATCTCTCTGTGTCTGACCCGGGAGTGTGTGATTGGACAGTGTGGATTGAGACTCACTCTGTGTCTGACCCCGTGAGTGTTTGATGGGACCGTGTAGAGGAATAATGACTCTGTGTCTGACCCCCGGGAGTGTTTGATGGGACCGTGTAGAGGAATAATCATTCTGTGTCTGACCCCGGGAGAGTGTGATGGGACGGCGTGGAGGGAGAATCACTCTGTGTCTGACCACGGGTGAGTTTGATGGGAATGTGTAGGGGAATAATCACTCTGTGTCTGACCCCGGGAGTGTGTGAAGGGACGATGTGGATTGAGAATCACTCTGTGTCTGACCCCGAGAGTGTTTGATGGGACCGTGTAGAGGAATAATCTCTCTGTGTCTGACCCCGGGAGTGTGTGATGGGACGGTGTGGAGAGAGATTCACTCTGTGTCTGACCCCGGGAGAGTGTGATGGGCGGTGTAGAGGAATAATCACTCTCTGTCTGACCCCGGGAGTTTGTGACGGGACGGTGTGGAGGGAGATTCACTCTGTGTCTGAACCAGGGAGTGTTTGATGGGACCGTTTAGAGGAATAATCACTCTGTGTCTGACCCCCGGGAGTGTTTGATGGGACTGTGTAGAGGAATAATCACTCTGTGTCTGACCCCAGAAGTGTTTGATGGGACCTTGTAGAGGAATAATCACTCTGTGTCTGACCCCGGGATTGTTTGATGGTACCGTGTAGAGGAATAATCACTCTGTGTCTGACCCCGGGAGAGTGTGATGGGACGGCGCGAAGGGAGATTCACTCTGAGTCTGACCACGGGAGTGTTTGATAGGACCGTGTAGAGGAATAATCACTCTCTGTCTGACCATTGGAGTGTGCGATGCTACCGTGTAGAAGAATAATCGCTCTGTGTCTGCCCCCGGGAGTGTTTGATGGGACCGTGTAGAGGAATCATGACTCTGTCTGACACCGGGAGTATTTGATGGGACCGTGTAGAGGAATAATCTCTCTGTGTCTGACCCGGGAGTGTGTGATTGGACAGTGTGGATTGAGACTCACTCTGTGTCTGACCCCGTGAGTGTTTGATGGGACCGTGTAGAGGAATAATGACTCTGTGTCTGACCCCCGGGAGTGTTTGATGGGACCGTGTAGCGGAATAATCACTCTGTGTCTGATCCCGGGAGTGTTTGATGGGACCGTGTAGCGGAATAATCACTCTGTGTCTGACCCCGGGAGTGTTTGATGGGACCGTGTAGAGGAATAATCATTCTGTGTCTGACCCCGGGAGAGTGTGATGGGACGGCGTGGAGGGAGATTCACTCTGTGTCTGACCACGGGTGAGTTTGATGGGAATGTGTAGGGGAATAATCACTCTGTGTCTGACCCCGGGGGTGTGTGAAGGGACGATGTGGATTGAGAATCACTCTGTGTCTGACCCCGGGAGTGTTTGATGGGACCGTGTAGAGGAATAATCTCTCTGTGTCTGACCCCGGGAGAGTGTGATGGGACGGTGTGGAGGGAGATTCACTCTGTGTCTGACCCCGGGAGAGTGTGATGGGCGGTGTAGAGGAATAATCACTCTGTGTCTGACCCCGGGAGTTTGTGACGGGACGGTGTGGAGGGAGATTCACTATGTGACTGAACCAGGGAGTGTTTGATGGGACCGTTTAGAGGAATAAACACTCTGTGTCTGACCCCCGGGAGTGTTTGATTGGACTGTGTAGAGGAATAATCACTCTGTGTCTGACCCCGGGAGTGTTTGATGGTACCTTGTAGAGGAATAATCACTCTGTGTCTGACCCCGGGATTGTTTGAAGGTACCGTGTAGAGGAATAATCACTCTGTGTCTGACCCCGGGAGTGTGTGATGGGACGGCGTGGAGGGAGATTCACTCTGTGTCTGACCACGGGAGTGTTTGATGGGACCGTGTAGAGGAATAATCACTCTGTGTCTAACCCCCGGGAGTGTTTGATAGGACCGTGTAGATCAATAATCACTCTGCGTCTGACACCGGGAAAGTTTGATGTGACCGTGTAGAGAAATAATCACTCTGTGTCTGACCCCGGGAGTGTTTGATGGGACCTTGTAGAGGAATAATCACTCTGTGTCTGACTCCGGGAGTGTTTGATGGGACCGTGTAGAGGAATAATCACTCTGTGTCTGACCCCGGGAGAGTGTGATGGGACGGTGTGGAGGGAGATCCACTGTGTGTCTGACCCCGGGAGTGTGTGATGGGCGATGTAGAGGCATAATCACTCCGTGTCTGACCCCGGGAGTGTGTGCTGGGACGGTGCGGAGGGTGGTTCACTATGTGTCTGATCCCGGGAGTGTGTGATGGGCGGTGTAGAGGGAGATTCACTCTGTGTCTGGCCCAGGGCGTGTGTAATGGGACCGTGTAGAGGAATAATCACTCTGTGTCTGACCCCGGGAGAGTTTGATGGGACCGTGTAGAGGAATAATCACTCTGTGTCTGACCCCGGGATTGTTTGATGGTACCGTGTAGAGGAATAATCAATCTGTGTCTGACCCCGGGAGTGTGTGATGGGACGGCGTGGAGGGAGATTCACTCTGTGTCTGACCCCGGGAGTGTTTGATGGGTCCGTGTAGAGGAATAATCACTCTGTGTCTGACCCCCGGGAGTGTTTGATGGGACTGTGTAGAGGAATAATCACTCTGTGTCTGACCCCGGGAGTGTTTGATGGGACCGTGTAGAGGAATAATCACTCTGTGTCTGACCCCGGGATTGTTTGATGGTACCGTGTAGAGGAATAATCACTCTGTGTCTGACCCCGGGAGTGTGTGATGGGACAGCGCGAAGGGAGATTCACTCTGTGTCTGACCACGGGAGTGTTTGATGCGACCGTGTAGAGGAATAATCACTCTCTGTCTGACCATTGGAGTGTGCGATGCTACCGTGTAGAAGAATAATCGCTCTGTGTCTGACCCCCGGGAGTGTTTGAAGGGACCGTGTAGAGGAATAATCACTCTATGTCTGATCCCGGGTGTGTATGATGGGACGGTGTGGACGGAGATTCACTCTGTGTCTGACCCCGGCAGTGTTTGATAGGACCGTGTAGATCAATAATCACTCTGTGTCTGACCCCGGGAGAGTTTGATGTGACCGTGTAGAGGAATCATGACTCTGTGTCTGACCCCGGGAGTATTTGATGGGACCGTGTAGAGGAATAATCTCTCTGTGTCTGACCCGGGAGTGTGTGATTGGACAGAGTGGATTGAGATTCACTCTGTGTCTGACCCCGTGAGTGTTTGATGGGACCGTGTAGAGGAATAATGACTCTGTGTCTGACCCCCGGGAGTGTTTGATGGGACCGTGTAGCGGAATAATCACTCTGTGTCTGATCCCGGAAGTGTTTGAATGGACCGTGTAGAGGAATAATCACTCTGTGTCTGATCCCGGGAGTGTTTGATGGGACCGTGTAGAGGAATAATCATTCTGTGTCTGACCCCGGGAGAGTGTGATGGGACGGCGTGGAGGGAGATTCACTCTGTGTCTGACACAGGGTGTGTTTGATCGGACCGTGTAGAGGAATAATCACAGTGTATCAGACCCCGGGTGTGTGTGATGGGACGGTGTGGAGGGAGATTCACTCTGTGGCTGACCCCGGGTGCGTTTGATGGGACCGTGTAGAGGAACAATCACTCTGTGTCTGACCATTGGAGTGTGTGATGGGACGGTGTGGTGGGATATTCACTGTGTGTCTGACCCCGGGATTGTTTGAAGGTACCGTGTAGAGGAATAATCACTCTGTGTCTGACCCCGGGAGTGTGTGATGGGACGGCGTGGAGGGAGATTCACTCTGTGTCTGACCACGGGAGTGTTTGATGGGACCGTGTAGAGGAATAATCACTCTGTGTCTAACCCCCGGGAGTGTTTGATAGGACCGTGTAGATCAATAATCACTCTGCGTCTGACACCGGGAAAGTTTGATGTGACCGTGTAGAGAAATAATCACTCTGTGTCTGACCCCGGGAGTGTTTGATGGGACCTTGTAGAGGAATAATCACTCTGTGTCTGACTCCGGGAGTGTTTGATGGGACCGTGTAGAGGAATAATCACTCTGTGTCTGACCCCGGGAGAGTGTGATGGGACGGTGTGGAGGGAGATCCACTGTGTGTCTGACCCCGGGAGTGTGTGATGGGCGATGTAGAGGAATAATCACTCCGTGTCTGACCCCGGGAGTGTGTGCTGGGACGGTGCGGAGGGTGGTTCACTATGTGTCTGATCCCGGGAGTGTGTGATGGGCGGTGTAGAGGGAGATTCACTCTGTGTCTGGCCCAGGGCGTGTGTAATGGGACCGTGTAGAGGAATAATCACTCTGTGTCTGACCCCGGGAGTGTTTGATGGGACCGTGTAGAGGAATAATCACTCTGTGTCTGACCCCGGGAGTGTTTGATGGGACTGTGTAGAGGAATAATCACTCTGTGTCTGATGCCGGGAGTGTTTGATGGGACCGTGTAGAGGAATAATCACTCTGTGTCTGACCCCGGGATTGTTTGATGGTACCGTGTAGAGGAATAATCACTCTGTGTCTGACCCCGGGAGTGTGTGATGGGACGGCGCGAAGGGAGATTCACTCTGTGTCTGACCACGGGAGTGTTTGATGCGACCGTGTAGAGGAATAATCACTCTCTGTCTGACCATTGGAGTGTGCGATGCTACCGTGTAGAAGAATAATCGCTCTGTGTCTGACCCCCGGGAGTGTTTGATGGGACCGTGTAGAGGAATAATCACTCTATGTCTGATCCAGGGTGTGTATGATGGGACGGTGTGGACGGAGATTCACTCTGTGTCTGACCCCGGCAGTGTTTGATAGGACCGTGTAGATCAATAATCACTCTGTGTCTGACCCCGGGAGAGTTTGATGTGACCGTGTAGAGGAATCATGACTCTGTGTCTGACCCCGGGAGTATTTGATGGGACCGTGTAGAGGAATAATCACTCTGTGTCTGATCCCGGGAGTGTTTGATGGGACCGTGTAGAGGAATAATCATTCTGTGTCTGACCCCGGGAGAGTGTGATGGGACGGCGTGGAGGGAGATTCACTCTGTGTCTGACACAGGGTGTGTTTAATCGGACCGTGTAGAGGAATAATCACAGTGTATCAGACCTCGGGTGTGTGTGATGGGACGGTGTGGAGGGAGATTCACTCTGTGGCTGACCCCGGGTGCGTTTGATGGGACCGTGTAGAGGAACAATCACTCTGTGTCTGACCATTGGAGTGTGTGATGGGACGGTGTGGTGGGATATTCACTGTGTGTCTGACCCCGGGAGTGTGTGATAGGCGGTGTAGAGGAATAATCACTCTGTGTCTGATCCCAGGAGTGTGTGCTGGGACGGTGTGGAGGGTGGTTCACTATGTGTCTGACCCCAGGAGTGTGTGCTGGGACGGTGTGGAGGGTGGTTCACTATGTGTCTGACCCCGGGAGTGTTTGATGGGACGGTGTGGAGGGAGATTCACAGTGTCTGACCCCGGGAGTGTTTGGTGGGACCGTGTAGAGGAATAATCACTGTGTGTCTGACACACGGAGTGTTTGATGCTACCGTGTAGAGGAATAATCGCTCTGTGTCTGACCCCCGGGAGTGTTTGATGGGACCGTGTAGAGGAATAATCACTCTGTGTCTGACCATTGGAGTGTGTGATGGGACGGTGTGGAGGGAGATTCACTGTGTGTCTGACCCCGGGAGTGTGTGATGGGCGGTGGAGAGGAATAATCACTCTGTGTCTGACCCCGGAAGTGTTTGATGGGACCGTGTAGAGGAATAATCACTCTGTGTCTGACCCCGGGATTGTTTGATGGTACCGTGTAGAGGAATAATCACTCTGTGTCTGACCCCGGGAGTGTGTGATGGGACGGCGCGAAGGGAGATTCACTCTGAGTCTGATCACGGGAGTGTTTGATGGGACCGTGTAGAGGAATAATCACTCTCTGTCTGACCATTGGAGTGTGCGATGCTACCGTATAGAAGAATATTCGCTCTGTGTCTGCCCCCGGGAGTGTTTGATGGGACCGTGTAGAGGAATAATCACTCTATGTCTGATCCCGGGTGTGTATGATGGGACGGTGTGGACGGAGATTCACTCTGTGTCTGACCCCGGCAGTGTTTGATAGGACCGTGTAGATCAATAATCACTCTGTGTCTGACCCCGGGAGAGTTTGATGTGACCGTGTAGAGGAATCATGACTCTGTGTCTGACCCCGGGAGTATTTGATGGGACCGTGTAGAGGAATAATCTCTCTGTGTCTGACCCGGGAGTGTGTGATTGGACAGAGTGGATTGAGATTCACTCTGTGTCTGACCCCGTGAGTGTTTGATGGGACCGTGTAGAGGAATAATGACTCTGTGTCTGACCCCCGGGAGTGTTTGATGGGACCGTGTAGCGGAATAATCACTCTGTGTCTGATCCCGGGAGTGTTTGATGGGACCGTGTAGAGGAATAATCACTCTGTGTCTGATCCCGGGAGTGTTTGATGGGACCGTGTAGAGGAATAATCATTCTGTGTCTGACCCCGGGAGAGTGTGATGGGACGGCGTGGAGGGAGATTCACTCTGTGTGTGACACAGGGTGTGTTTGATCGGACCGTGTAGAGGAATAATCACAGTGTATCAGACCCCGGGTGTGTGTGATGGGACGGTGTGGAGGGAGATTCACTCTGTGGCTGACCCCGGGTGCGTTTGATGGGACCGTGTAGAGGAACAATCACTCTGTGTCTGACCATTGGAGTGTGTGATGGGACGGTGTGGTGGGATATTCACTGTGTGTCTGACCCCGGGAGTGTGTGATAGGCGGTGTAGAGGAATAATCACTCTGTGTCTGATCCCAGGAGTGTGTGCTGGGACGGTGTGGAGGGTGGTTCACTATGTGTCTGACCCCGGGAGTGTTTGATGGGACGGTGTGGAGGGAGATTCACTGTGTCTGACCCCGGGAGTGTTTGGTGGGACCGTGTAGAGGAATAATCACTGTGTGTCTGACACACGGAGTGTTTGATGCTACCGTGTAGAGGAATAATCGCTCTGTGTCTGACCCCCGGGAGTGTTTGATGGGACCGTGTAGAGGAATAATCACTCTGTGTCTGACCATTGGAGTGTGTGATGGGACGGTGTGGAGGGAGATTCACTGTGTGTCTGACCCCGGGAGTGTGTGATGGGCGGAGGAGAGGAATAATCACTCTGTGTCTGACCCCGGAAGTGTTTGATGGGACCGTGTAGAGGAATAATCACTCTGTGTCTGACCCCGGGATTGTTTGATGGTACCGTGTAGAGGAATAATCACTCTGTGTCTGACCCCGGGAGTGTGTGATGGGACGGCGCGAAGGGAGATTCACTCTGAGTCTGATCACGGGAGTGTTTGATGGGACCGTGTAGAGGAATAATCACTCTCTGTCTGACCATTGGAGTGTGCGATGCTACCGTGTAGAAGAATATTCGCTCTGTGTCTGCCCCCGGGAGTGTTTGATGGGACCGTGTAGAGGAATAATCACTCTATGTCTGATCCCGGGTGTGTATGATGGGACGGTGTGGACGGAGATTCACTCTGTGTCTGACCCCGGCAGTGTTTGATAGGACCGTGTAGATCAATAATCACTCTGTGTCTGACCCCGGGAGAGTTTGATGTGACCGTGTAGAGGAATCATGACTCTGTGTCTGACCCCGGGAGTATTTGATGGGACCGTGTAGAGGAATAATCGCTCTGTGTCTGACCCGGGAGTGTGTGATTGGACAGTGTGGATTGAGACTCACTCTGTGTCTGACCCCGTGAGTGTTTGATGGGACCGTGTAGAGGAATAATGACTCTGTGTCTGACCCCCGGGAGTGTTTGATGGGACCGTGTAGCGGAATAATCACTCTGTGTCTGATCCCGGGAGTGTTTGATGGGACCGTGTAGAGGAATAATCACTCTGTGTCTGACCCTTGGAGTGTTTGATGGGACCGTGTAGAGGAATAATCATTCCGTGTCTGACCCCGGGAGAGTGTGATGGGACGGCGTGGAGGGAGATTCACTCTGTGTCTGACCACGGGTGAGTTTGATGGGAATGTGTAGGGGAATAATCACTCTGTGTCTGACCCCGGGAGTGTGTGAAGGGACGATGTGGATTGAGAATCACTCTGTGTCTGACCCCGGGAGTGTTTGATGGGACCGTGTAGAGGAATAATCTCTCTGTGTCTGACCCCGGGAGTGTGTGATGGGACGGTGTGGAGAGAGATTCACTCTGTGTCTGTCCCCGGGAGAGTGTGATGGGCGGTGTAGAGGAATAATCACTCTCTGTCTGACCCCGGGAGTTTGTGACGGGACGGTGTGGAGGGAGATTCACTCTGTGTCTGAACCAGGGAGTGTTTGATGTGACCGTTTAGAGGAATAATCACTCTGTGTTTGACCCCCGGGAGTGTTTGATGGGACTGTGTAGAGGAATAATCACTCTGTGTCTGACCCCAGAAGTGTTTGATGGGACCTTGTAGAGGAATAATCACTCTGTGTCTGACCCCGGGATTGTTTGATGGTACCGTGTAGAGGAATAATCACTCTGTGTCTGACCCCGGGAGTGTGTGATGGGACGGCGCGAAGGGAGATTCACTCTGAGTCTGACCACGGGCGTGTTTGATGGGACCGTGTATAGGAATAATCACTCTCTGTCTGACCATTGGAGTGTGCGATGCTACCGTGTAGAAGAATAATCGCTCTGTGTCTGCCCCCGGTAGTGTTTGATGGGACCGTGTAGAGGAATAATCACTCTATGTCTGATCCCGGGTGTGTATGATGGGACGGTGTGGACGGAGATTCACTCAGTGTCTGACCCCGGGAGTGTTTGATAGGACCGTGTAGTTCAATAATCACTCTGTGTCTGACCCCGGGAGAGTTTGATGTGACCGTGTAGAGGAATCATGACTCTGTGTCTGACACCGGGAGTATTTGATGGGACCGTGTAGAGGAATAATCTCTCTGTGTCTGACCCGGGAGTGTGTGATTGGACAGTGTGGATTGAGACTCACTCTGTGTCTGACCCCCGGGAGTGTTTGATGGGACCGTGTAGCGGAATAATCACTCTGTGTCTGACCCCGGGAGTGTTTGATGGGACCGTGTAGAGGAATAATCATTCTGTGTCTGACCCCGGGAGAGTGTGATGGGACGGCGTGGAGGGAGATTCACTCTGTGTCTGACCACGGGTGAGTTTGATGGGAATGTGTAGGGGAATAATCACTCTGTGTCTGACCCCGGGAGTGTGTGAAGGGACGATGTGGATTGAGAATCACTCTGTGTCTGACCCCGGGAGTGTTTGATGGGACCGTGTAGAGGAATAATCTCTCTGTGTCTGACCCCGGGAGTGTGTGATGGGACGGTGTGGAGGGAGATTCACTCTGTGTCTGACCCCGGGAGAGTGTGATGGGCGGTGTAGAGGAATAATCACTCTGTGTCTGACCTCGGGAGTTTGTGACGGGACGGTGTGGAGGGAGATTCACTCTGTGACTGAACCAGGGAGTGTTTGATGGGACCGTTTAGAGGAATAATCACTCTGTGTCTGACCCCCGGGAGTGTTTGATGGGACTGTGTAGAGGAATAATCACTCTGTGTCTGACCCCGGGAGTGTTTGATGGTACCGTGTAGAGGAATAATCACTCTGTGTCTGACCCCGGGAGTGTGTGATGGGACCGTGTAGAGGAATAATCACTCTGTGTCTGACCCCCGGGAGTGTTTGATGGGACTGTGTAGAGGAATAATCACTCTGTGTCTGACCCCGGGAGTGTTTGATGGGACCGTGTAGAGGAATAATCACTCTGTGTCTGACCCCGGGATTGTTTGATGGTACCGTGTAGAGGAATAATCACTCTGTGTCTGACCCCGGGAGTGTGTGATGGGACGGCGCGAAGGGAGATTCACTCTGAGTCTGACCACGGGAGTGTTTGATGGGACCGTGTAGAGGAATAATCACTCTCTGTCTGACCATTGGAGTGTGCGATGCTACCGTGTAGAAGAATATTCGCTCTGTGTCTGCCCCCGGGAGTGTTTGATGGGACCGTGTAGAGGAATAATCACTCTATGTCTGATCCCGGGTGTGTATGATGGGACGGTGTGGACGGAGATTCACTCTGTGTCAAACCCCGGGAGTGTTTGATAGGACCGTGTAGATCAATAATCACTCTGTGTCTGACCCCGGGAGAGTTTGATGTGACCGCGTAGAGGAATCATGACTCTGTGTCTGACCCCGGGAGTATTTGATGGGACCGTGTAGAGGAATAATCTCTCTGTGTCTGACCCGGGAGTGTGTGATTGGACAGTGTGGATTGAGACTCACTCTGTGTCTGACCCCGTGAGTGTTTGATGGGACCGTGTAGAGGAATAATGACTCTGTGTCTGACCCCCGGGAGTGTTTGATGGGACCGTGTAGAGGAATAATCATTCTGTGTCTGACCCCGGGAGAGTGTGATGGGACGGCGTGGAGGGAGATTCACTCTGTGTCTGACCACGGGTGAGTTTGATGGGAATGTGTAGGGGAATAATCACTCTGTGTCTGACCCCGGGAGTGTGTGAAGGGACGATGTGGATTGAGAATCACTCTGTGTCTGACCCCGGGAGTGTTTGATGGGACCGTGTAGAGGAATAATCTCTCTGTGTCTGACCCCGGGAGTGTGTGATGGGACGGTGTGGAGAGAGATTCACTCTGTGTCTGACCCCGGGAGAGTGTGATGGGCGGTGTAGAGGAATAATCACTCTCTGTCTGACCCCGGGAGTTTGTGACGGGACGGTGTGGAGGGAGATTCACTCTGTGTCTGAACCAGGGAGTGTTTGATGGGACCGTTTAGAGGAATAATCACTCTGTGTCTGACCCCCGGGAGTGTTTGATGGGACTGTGTAGAGGAATAATCACTCTGTGCCTGACCCCGGGAGTGTTTGATGGGACCGTGTAGAGGAATAATCACTCTGTGTCTGACCCCGGGATTGTTTGATGGTACCGTGTAGAGGAATAATCACTCTGTGTCTGAACCCGGGAGTGTTTGATGGGACCGTGTAGAGGAATAATCACTCTGTGTCTGACCCCGGGATTATTTGATGGTACCGTGTAGAGGAATAATCACTCTGTGTCTGACCACGGGAGTGTTTGATGGGACCGTGTAGAGGAATAATCACTCTATGTCTGATCCCGGGTGTGTATGATGGGACGGTGTGGACGGAGATTCACTCTGTGTCTGACCCCGGGAGTGTTTGATAGGACCGTGTAGATCAATAATCACTCTGTGTCTGACCCCGGGAGAGTTTGATGTGACCGTGTAGAGGCATCATGACTCTGTGTCTGACCCCGGGAGTATTTGATGGGACCGTGTAGAGGAATAATCTCTCTGTGTCTGACCCGGGAGTCTGTGATTGGACAGAGTGGATTTAGATTCACTCTGTGTCTGACCCCGTGAGTGTTTGATGGGACCGTGTAGAGGAATAATGACTCTGTGTCTGACCCCCGGGATTGTTTGATGGGACCGTGTAGCGGAATAATCACTCTGTGTCTGATCCCGGGAGTGTTTGAGGGACCGTGTAGAGGAATAATCACTCAGTGTCTGATCCCGGGAGTGTTTGATGGGACCGTGTAGAGGAATAATCATTCTGTGTCTGACCCCGGGAGAGTGTGATGGGACGGCGTGGAGGGAGATTCACTCTGTGTCTGACACAGGGTGTGTTTGATCGGACCGTGTAGAGGAATAATCACAGTGTATCTGACCCCGGGTGTGTGTGATGGGACGGTGTGGAGGGAGATTCACTCTGTGG
Organism: Hypanus sabinus; assembly: GCF_030144855.1. Lineage (NCBI taxonomy): Eukaryota > Metazoa > Chordata > Chondrichthyes > Myliobatiformes > Dasyatidae > Hypanus > Hypanus sabinus. Next base: position 478,845 of record NW_026780961.1, read on the forward strand.
CTGACCCCGGGTGCGTTTGATGGGACCGTGTAGAGGAACAATCACTCTGTGTCTGACCATTGGAGTGTGTGATGGGACGGTGTGGTGGGATATTCACTGTGTGTCTGACCCCGGGAGTGTGTGATAGGCGGTGTAGAGGAATAATCATTCTGTGTCTGATCCCAGGAGTGTGTGCTGGGACGGTGTGGAGGGTGGTTCACTATGTGTCTGACCCCAAGAGTGTGTGCTGGGACGGTGTGGAGGGTGGTTCACTATGTGTCTGACACCGGGAGTGTTTGATGGGACGGTGTGGAGGGAGATTCACTGTGTCTGACCCCGGGAGTGTTTGGTGGGACCGTGTAGAGGAATAATCACTGTGTGTCTGACACACGGAGTGTTTGATGCTACCGTGTAGAGGAATAATCGCTCTGTGCCTGACCCCCGGGAGTGTTTGATGGGACCGTGTAGAGGAATAATCACTCTGTGTCTGACCATTGGAGTGTGTGATGGGACGGTGTGGAGGGAGATTCACTGTGTGTCTGACCCCGGGAGTGTGTGATGGGCGGTGGAGAGGAATAATCACTCTGTGTCTGACCCCGGAAGTGTTTGATGGGACCGTGTAGAGGAATAATCACTCTGTGTCTGACCCCGGGATTGTTTGATGGTACCGTGTAGAGGAATAATCACTCTGTGTCTGACCCCGGGAGTGTGTGATGGGACGGCGCGAAGGGAGATTCACTCTGAGTCTGACCACGGGAGTGTTTGATGGGACCGTGTAGAGGAATAATCACTCTCTGTCTGACCATTGGAGTGTGCGATGCTACCGTGTAGAAGAATATTCGCTCTGTGTCTGCCCCCGGGAGTGTTTGATGGGACCGTGTAGAGGAATAATCTCTCTATGTCTGATCCCGGGTGTGTATGATGGGACGGTGTGGACGGAGATTCACTCTGTGTCAAACCCCGGGAGTGTTTGATAGGACCGTGTAGATCAATAATCACTCTGTGTCTGACCCCGGGAGAGTTTGATGTGACCGCGTAGAGGAATCATGACTCTGTGTCTGACCCCGGGAGTATTTGATGGGACCGTGTAGAGGAATAATCTCTCTGTGTCTGACCCGGGAGTGTGTGATTGGACAGTGTGGATTGAGACTCACTCTGTGTCTGACCCCGTGAGTGTTTGATGGGACCGTGTAGAGGAATAATGACTCTGTGTCTGACCCCCGGGAGTGTTTGATGGGACCGTGTAGCGGAATAATCACTCTGTGTCTGATCCCGGGAGTGTTTGATGGGACCGTGTAGAGGAATAATCACTCTGTGTCTGACCCCGGGAGGGTTTGATGGGACCGTGTAGAGGAATAATCATTCTGTGTCTGACCCCGGGAGAGTGTGATGGGACGGCGTGGAGGGAGATTCACTCTGTGTCTGACCACGGGTGAGTTTGATGGGAATGTGTAGGGGAATAATCACTCTGTGTCTGACCCCGGGAGTGTGTGAAGGGACGATGTGGATTGAGAATCACTCTGTGTCTGACCCAGGGAGTGTTTGATGGGACCGTGTAGAGGAATAATCTCTCTGTGTCTGACCCCGGGAGTGTGTGATGGGACGGTGTGGAGAGAGATTCACTCTGTGTCTGACCACGGGAGAGTGTGATGGGCGGTGTAGAGGAATAATCACTCTCTGTCTGACCCCGGGAGTTTGTGACGGGACGGTGTGGAGGGAGATTCACTCTGTGTCTGAACCAGGGAGTGTTTGATAGGACCGTTTAGATCAATAATCACTCTGTGTCTGACCCCGGGATTGTTTGATGGTACCGTGTAGAGGAATAATCACTCTGTGTCTGACCACGGGAGTGTTTGATGGGACCGTGTAGAGGAATAATCACTCTATGTCTGATCCCGGGTGTGTATGATGGGACGGTGTGGACGGAGATTCACTCTGTGTCTGACCCCGGGAGTGTTTGATAGGACCGTTTAGATCAATAATCACTCTGTGTCTGACCCCGGGAGAGTTTGATGTGACCGTGTAGAGGAATCATGACTCTGTGTCTGACCCCGGGAGTATTTGATGGGACCGTGTAGAGGAATAATCTCTCTGTGTCTGACCCGGGAGTGTGTGATTGGACAGAGTGGATTTAGATTCACTCTGTGTCTGACCCCGTGAGTGTTTGATGGGACCGTGTAGAGGAATAATGACTCTGTGTCTGACCCCCGGGATTGTTTGATGGGACCGTGTAGCGGAATAATCACTCTGTGTCTGATCCCGGGAGTGTTTGAGGGACCGTGTAGAGGAATAATCACTCAGTGTCTGATCCCGGGAGTGTTTGATGGGACCGTGTAGAGGAATAATCATTCTGTGTCTGACCCCGGGAGAGTGTGATGGGACGGCGTGGAGGGAGATTCACTCTGTGTCTGACACAGGGTGTGTTTGATCGGACCGTGTAGAGGAATAATCACAGTGTATCTGACCCCGGGTGTGTGTGATGGGACGGTGTGGAGGGAGATTCACTCTGTGGCTGACCCCGGGTGCGTTTGATGGGACCGTGTAGAGGAACAATCACTCTGTGTCTGACCATTGGAGTGTGTGATGGGACGGTGTGGTGGGATATTCACTGTGTGTCTGACCCCGGGAGTGTGTGATAGGCGGTGTAGAGGAATAATCACTCTGTGTCTGATCCCAGGAGTGTGTGCTGGGACGGTGTGGAGGGTGGTTCACTATGTGTCTGACCCCAAGAGTGTGTGCTGGGACGGTGTGGAGGGTGGTTCACTATGTGTCTGACCCCGGGAGTGTTTGATGGGACGGTGTGGAGGGAGATTCACTGTGTCTGACCCCGGGAGTGTTTGGTGGGACCGTGTAGAGGAATAATCACTGTGTGTCTGACACACGGAGTGTTTGATGCTACCGTGTAGAGGAATAATCGCTCTGTGCCTGACCCCCGGGAGTGTTTGATGGGACCGTGTAGCGGAATAATCACTCAGTGTCTGATCCCGGGAGTGTTTGATGGGACCGTGTAGAGGAATAATCATTCTGTGTCTGACCCCGGGAGAGTGTGATGGGACGGCGTGGAGGGAGATTCACTCTGTGTCTGACACAGTGTGTGTTTGATCGGACCGTGTAGAGGAATAATCACAGTGTATCTGACCCCGGGTGTGTGTGATGGGACGGTGTGGAGGGAGATTCACTCTGTGGCTGACCCCGGGTGCGTTTGATGGGACCGTGTAGAGGAACAATCACTCTGTGTCTGACCATTGGAGTGTGTGATGGGACGGTGTGGTGGGATATTCACTGTGTGTCTGACCCCGGGAGTGTGTGATAGGCGGTGTAGAGGAATAATCACTCTGTGTCTGATCCCAGGAGTGTGTGCTGGGACGGTGTGGAGGGTGGTTCACTATGTGTCTGACCCCAAGAGTGTGTGCTGGGACGGTGTGGAGGGTGGTTCACTATGTGTCTGACCCCGGGAGTGTTTGATGGGACGGTGTGGAGGGAGATTCACTGTGTCTGACCCCGGGAGTGTTTGGTGGGACCGTGTAGAGGAATAATCACTGTGTGTCTGACACACGGAGTGTTTGATGCTACCGTGTAGAGGAATAATCGCTCTGTGCCTGACCCCCGGGAGTGTTTGATGGGACCGTGTAGAGGAATAATCACTCTGTGTCTGACCATTGGAGTGTGTGATGGGACGGTGTGGAGGGAGATTCACTGTGTGTCTGACCCCGGGAGTGTGTGATGGGCGGTGGAGAGGAATAATCACTCTGTGTCTGACCCCGGAAGTGTTTGATGGGACCGTGTAGAGGAATAATCACTCTGTGTCTGACCCCGGGATTGTTTGATGGTACCGTGTAGAGGAATAATCACTCTGTGTCTGACCCCGGGAGTGTGTGATGGGACGGCGCGAAGGGAGATTCACTCTGAGTCTGATCACGGGAGTGTTTGATGGGACCGTGTAGAGGAATAATCACTCTCTGTCTGACCATTGGAGTGTGCGATGCTACCGTGTAGAAGAATATTCGCTCTGTGTCTGCCGCCGGGAGTGTTTGATGGGACCGTGTAGAGGAATAATCACTCTATGTCTGATCCCGGGTGTGTATGATGGGACGGTGTGGACGGAGATTCACTCTGTGTCTGACCCCGGGAGTGTTTGATAGGACCGTGTAGATCAATAATCACTCTGTGTCTGACCCCGGGAGAGTTTGATGTGACCGTGTAGAGGAATCATGACTCTGTGTCTGACCCCGGGAGTATTTGATGGGACCGTGTAGAGGAATAATCTCTCTGTGTCTGACCCGGGAGTGTGTGATTGGACAGTGTGGATTGAGACTCACTCTGTGTCTGACCCCGTGAGTGTTTGATGGGACCGTGTAGAGGAATAATGACTCTGTGTCTGACCCCCGGGAGTGTTTGATGGGACCGTGTAGCGGAATAATCACTCTGTGTCTGATCCCGGGAGTGTTTGATGGGACCGTGTAGAGGAATAATCACTCTGTGTCTGACCCCGGGAGTGTTTGATGGGACCGTGTAGAGGAATAATCATTCCGTGTCTGACCCCGGGAGAGTGTGATGGGACGGCGTGGAGGGAGATTCACTCTGTGTCTGACCACGGGTGAGTTTGTTGGGAATGTGTAGGGGAATAATCACTCTGTGTCTGACCCCGGGAGTGTGTGAAGGGACGATGTGGATTGAGAATCACTCTGTGTCTGACCCCGTGAGTGTTTGATGGGACCGTGTAGAGGAATAATGACTCTGTGTCTGACCCCCGGGAGTGTTTGATGGGACCGTGTAGCGGAATAATCACTCTGTGTCTGACCCCGGGAGTGTGTGATGGGACGGCGCGAAGGGAGATTCACTCTGAGTCTGACCACGGGAGTGTTTGATGGGACCGTGTAGAGGAATAATCACTCTCTGTCTGACCATTGGAGTGTGCGATGCTACCGTGTAGAAGAATATTCGCTCTGTGTCTGCCCCCGGGAGTGTTTGATGGGACCGTGTAGAGGAATAATCACTCTATGTCTGATCCCGGGTGTGTATGATGGGACGGTGTGGACGGAGATTCACTCTGTGTCAAACCCCGGGAGTGTTTGATAGGACCGTGTAGATCAATAATCACTCTGTGTCTGACCCCGGGAGAGTTTGATGTGACCGCGTAGAGGAATCATGACTCTGTGTCTGACCCCGGGAGTATTTGATGGGACCGTGTAGAGGAATAATCTCTCTGTGTCTGACCCGGGAGTGTGTGATTGGACAGTGTGGATTGAGACTCACTCTGTGTCTGACCCCGTGAGTGTTTGATGGGACCGTGTAGAGGAATAATGACTCTGTGTCTGACCCCCGGGAGTGTTTGATGGGACCGTGTAGCGGAATAATCACTCTGTGTCTGATCCCGGGAGTGTTTGATGGGACCGTGTAGAGGAATAATCACTCTGTGTCTGACCCCGGGAGTGTTTGATGGGACCGTGTAGAGGAATAATCATTCTGTGTCTGACCCCGGGAGAGTGTGATGGGACGGCGTGGAGGGAGATTCACTCTGTGTCTGACCACGGGTGAGTTTGATGGGAATGTGTAGGGGAATAATCACTCTGTGTCTGACCCCGGGAGTGTGTGAAGGGACGATGTGGATTGAGAATCACTCTGTGTCTGACCCAGGGAGTGTTTGATGGGACCGTGTAGAGGAATAATCTCTCTGTGTCTGACCCCGGGAGTGTGTGATGGGACGGTGTGGAGAGAGATTCACTCTGTGTCTGACCCCGGGAGAGTGTGATGGGCGGTGTAGAGGAATAATCACTCTCTGTCTGACCCCGGGAGTTTGTGACGGGACGGTGTGGAGGGAGATTCACTCTGTGTCTGAACCAGGGAGTGTTTGATGGGACCGTTTAGAGGAATAATCACTCTGTGTCTGAACCCCGGGAGTGTTTGATGGGACTGTGTAGAGGAATAATCACTCTGTGTCTGACCCCAGAAGTGTTTGATGGGACCTTGTAGAGGAATAATCACTCTGTGTCTGACCCCGGGATTGTTTGATGGTACCGTGTAGAGGAATAATCACTCTGAGTCTGACCACGGGAGTGTTTGATAGGACCGTGTAGAGGAATAATCACTCTCTGTCTGACCATTGGAGTGTGCGATGCTACCGTGTAGAAGAATAATCGCTCTGTGTCTGCCCCCGGGAGTGTTTGATGGGACCGTGTAGAGGAATAATCACTCTGTGTCTGCCCCCGGGAGTGTTTGATGGGACCGTGTAGAGGAATCATGACTCTGTCTGACACCGGGAGTATTTGATGGGACCGTGTAGAGGAATAATCTCTCTGTGTCTGACCCGGGAGTGTGTGATTGGACAGTGTGGATTGAGACTCACTCTGTGTCTGACCCCGTGAGTGTTTGATGGAACCGTGTAGAGGAATAATGACTCTGTGTCTGACCCCCGGGAGTGTTTGATGGGACCGTGTAGCGGAATAATCACTCTGTGTCTGATCCCGGGAGTGTTTGATGGGACCGTGTAGAGGAATAATCACTCTGTGTCTGACCCCGGGAGTGTTTGATGGGACCGTGTAGAGGAATAATCATTCTGTGTCTGACCCCGGGAGAGTGTGATGGGACGGCGTGGAGGGAGATTCACTCTGTGTCTGACCACGGGTGAGTTTGATGGGAATGTGTAGGGGAATAATCACTCTGTGTCTGACCCCGGGAGTGTGTGAAGGGACGATGTGGATTGAGAATCACTCTGTGTCTGACCCCGGGAGTGTTTGATGGGACCGTGTAGAGGAATAATCTCTCTGTGTCTGACCCCGGGAGTGTGTGATGGGACGGTGTGGAGAGAGATTCACTCTGTGTCTGACCCCGGGAGAGTGTGATGGGCGGTGTAGAGGAATAATCACTCTCTGTCTGACCCCGGGAGTTTGTGACGGGACGGTGTGGAGGGAGATTCACTCTGTGTCTGAACCAGGGAGTGTTTGATGGGACCGTTTAGAGGAATAATCACTCTGTGTCTGACCCCCGGGAGTGTTTGATGGGACTGTGTAGAGGAATAATCACTCTGTGTCTGACCCCAGAAGTGTTTGATGGGACCTTGTAGAGGAATAATCACTCTGTGTCTGACCCCGGGATTGTTTGATGGTACCGTGTAGAGGAATAATCACTCTGTGTCTGACCCCGGGAGAGTGTGATGGGACGGCGCGAAGGGAGATTCACTCTGAGTCTGACCACGGGAGTGTTTGATGGGACCGTGTAGAGGAATAATCACTCTCTGTCTGACCATTGGAGTGTGCGATGCTACCGTGTAGAAGAATATTCGCTCTGTGTCTGCCCCCGGGAGTGTTTGATGGGACCGTGTAGAGGAATAATCACTCTATGTCTGATCCCGGGTGTGTATGATGGGACGGTGTGGACGGAGATTCACTCTGTGTCAAACCCCGGGAGTGTTTGATAGGACCGTGTAGATCAATAATCACTCTGTGTCTGACCCCGGGAGAGTGTGATGGGACGGCGCGAAGGGAGATTCACTCTGAGTCTGACCACGGGAGTGTTTGATGGGACCGTGTAGAGGAATAATCACTCTCTGTCTGACCATTGGAGTGTGCGATGCTACCGTGTAGAAGAATATTCGCTCTGTGTCTGCCCCCGGGAGTGTTTGATGGGACCGTGTAGAGGAATAATCACTCTATGTCTGATCCCGGGTGTGTATGATGGGACGGTGTGGACGGAGATTCACTCTGTGTCAAACCCCGGGAGTGTTTGATAGGACCGTGTAGATCAATAATCACTCTGTGTCTGACCCCGGGAGAGTTTGATGTGACCGCGTAGAGGAATCATGACTCTGTGTCTGACCCCGGGAGTATTTGATGGGACCGTGTAGAGGAATAATCTCTCTGTGTCTGACCCGGGAGTGTGTGATTGGACAGTGTGGATTGAGACTCACTCTGTGTCTGACCCCGTGAGTGTTTGATGGGACCGTGTAGAGGAATAATGACTCTGTGTCTGACCCCCGGGAGTGTTTGATGGGACCGTGTAGCGGAATAATCACTCTGTGTCTGATCCCGGGAGTGTTTGATGGGACCGTGTAGAGGAATAATCACTCTGTGTCTGACCCCGGGAGTGTTTGATGGGACCGTGTAGAGGAATAATCATTCTGTGTCTGACCCCGGGAGAGTGTGATGGGACGGCGTGGAGGGAGATTCACTCTGTGTCTGACCACGGGTGAGTTTGATGGGAATGTGTAGGGGAATAATCACTCTGTGTCTGACCCCGGGAGTGTGTGAAGGGACGATGTGGATTGAGAATCACTCTGTGTCTGACCCAGGGAGTGTTTGATGGGACCGTGTAGAGGAATAATCTCTCTGTGTCTGACCCCGGGAGTGTGTGATGGGACGGTGTGGAGAGAGATTCACTCTGTGTCTGACCCCGGGAGAGTGTGATGGGCGGTGTAGAGGAATAATCACTCTCTGTCTGACCCCGGGAGTTTGTGACGGGACGGTGTGGAGGGAGATTCACTCTGTGTCTGAACCAGGGAGTGTTTGATGGGACCGTTTAGAGGAATAATCACTCTGTGTCTGACCCCCGGGAGTGTTTGATGGGACTGTGTAGAGGAATAATCACTCTGTGTCTGACCCCAGAAGTGTTTGATGGGACCTTGTAGAGGAATAATCACTCTGTGTCTGACCCCGGGATTGTTTGATGGTACCGTGTAGAGGAATAATCACTCTGAGTCTGACCACGGGAGTGTTTGATAGGACCGTGTAGAGGAATAATCACTCTCTGTCTGACCATTGGAGTGTGCGATGCTACCGTGTAGAAGAATAATCGCTCTGTGTCTGCCCCCGGGAGTGTTTGATGGGACCGTGTAGAGGAATAATCACTCTGTGTCTGCCCCCGGGAGTGTTTGATGGGACCGTGTAGAGGAATCATGACTCTGTCTGACACCGGGAGTATTTGATGGGACCGTGTAGAGGAATAATCTCTCTGTGTCTGACCCGGGAGTGTGTGATTGGACAGTGTGGATTGAGACTCACTCTGTGTCTGACCCCGTGAGTGTTTGATGGGACCGTGTAGAGGAATAATGACTCTGTGTCTGACCCCCGGGAGTGTTTGATGGGACCGTGTAGCGGAATAATCACTCTGTGTCTGATCCCGGGAGTGTTTGATGGGACCGTGTAGAGGAATAATCACTCTGTGTCTGACCCCGGGAGTGTTTGATGGGACCGTGTAGAGGAATAATCATTCTGTGTCTGACCCCGGGAGAGTGTGATGGGACGGCGTGGAGGGAGATTCACTCTGTGTCTGACCACGGGTGAGTTTGATGGGAATGTGTAGGGGAATAATCACTCTGTGTCTGACCCCGGGAGTGTGTGAAGGGACGATGTGGATTGAGAATCACTCTGTGTCTGACCCCGGGAGTGTTTGATGGGACCGTGTAGAGGAATAATCTCTCTGTGTCTGACCCCGGGAGTGTGTGATGGGACGGTGTGGAGAGAGATTCACTCTGTGTCTGACCCCGGGAGAGTGTGATGGGCGGTGTAGAGGAATAATCACTCTCTGTCTGACCCCGGGAGTTTGTGACGGGACGGTGTGGAGGGAGATTCACTCTGTGTCTGAACCAGGGAGTGTTTGATGGGACCGTTTAGAGGAATAATCACTCTGTGTCTGACCCCCGGGAGTGTTTGATGGGACTGTGTAGAGGAATAATCACTCTGTGTCTGACCCCAGAAGTGTTTGATGGGACCTTGTAGAGGAATAATCACTCTGTGTCTGACCCCGGGATTGTTTGATGGTACCGTGTAGAGGAATAATCACTCTGTGTCTGACCCCGGGAGAGTGTGATGGGACGGCGCGAAGGGAGATTCACTCTGAGTCTGACCACGGGAGTGTTTGATGGGACCGTGTAGAGGAATAATCACTCTCTGTCTGACCATTGGAGTGTGCGATGCTACCGTTTAGAAGAATATTCGCTCTGTGTCTGCCCCCGGGAGTGTTTGATGGGACCGTGTAGAGGAATAATCACTCTATGTCTGATCCCGGGTGTGTATGATGGGACGGTGTGGACGGAGATTCACTCTGTGTCAAACCCCGGGAGTGTTTGATAGGACCGTGTAGATCAATAATCACTCTGTGTCTGACCCCGGGAGAGTTTGATGTGACCGCGTAGAGGAATCATGACTCTGTGTCTGACCCCGGGAGTATTTGATGGGACCGTGTAGAGGAATAATCTCTCTGTGTCTGACCCGGGAGTGTGTGATTGGACAGTGTGGATTGAGACTCACTCTGTGTCTGACCCCGTGAGTGTTTGATGGGACCGTGTAGAGGAATAATGACTCTGTGTCTGACCCCCGGGAGTGTTTGATGGGACCGTGTAGCGGAATAATCACTCTGTGTCTGATCCCGGGAGTGTTTGATGGGACCGTGTAGAGGAATAATCACTCTGTGTCTGACCCCGGGAGTGTTTGATGGGACCGTGTAGAGGAATAATCATTCTGTGTCTGACCCCGGGAGAGTGTGATGGGACGGCGTGGAGGGAGATTCACTCTGTGTCTGACCACGGGTGAGTTTGATGGGAATGTGTAGGGGAATAATCACTCTGTGTCTGACCCCGGGAGTGTGTGAAGGGACGATGTGGATTGAGAATCACTCTGTGTCTGACCCAGGGAGTGTTTGATGGGACCGTGTAGAGGAATAATCTCTCTGTGTCTGACCCCGGGAGTGTGTGATGGGACGGTGTGGAGAGAGATTCACTCTGTGTCTGACCCCGGGAGAGTGTGATGGGCGGTGTAGAGGAATAATCACTCTCTGTCTGACCCCGGGAGTTTGTGACGGGACGGTGTGGAGGGAGATTCACTCTGTGTCTGAACCAGGGAGTGTTTGATGGGACCGTTTAGAGGAATAATCACTCTGTGTCTGACCCCCGGGAGTGTTTGATGGGACTGTGTAGAGGAATAATCACTCTGTGTCTGACCCCAGAAGTGTTTGATGGGACCTTGTAGAGGAATAATCACTCTGTGTCTGACCCCGGGATTGTTTGATGGTACCGTGTAGAGGAATAATCACTCTGAGTCTGACCACGGGAGTGTTTGATAGGACCGTGTAGAGGAATAATCACTCTCTGTCTGACCATTGGAGTGTGCGATGCTACCGTGTAGAAGAATAATCGCTCTGTGTCTGCCCCCGGGAGTGTTTGATGGGACCGTGTAGAGGAATAATCACTCTGTGTCTGCCCCCGGGAGTGTTTGATGGGACCGTGTAGAGGAATCATGACTCTGTCTGACACCGGGAGTATTTGATGGGACCGTGTAGAGGAATAATCTCTCTGTGTCTGACCCGGGAGTGTGTGATTGGACAGTGTGGATTGAGACTCACTCTGTGTCTGACCCCGTGAGTGTTTGATGGGACCGTGTAGAGGAATAATGACTCTGTGTCTGACCCCCGGGAGTGTTTGATGGGACCGTGTAGCGGAATAATCACTCTGTGTCTGATCCCGGGAGTGTTTGATGGGACCGTGTAGAGGAATAATCACTCTGTGTCTGACCCCGGGAGTGTTTGATGGGACCGTGTAGAGGAATAATCATTCTGTGTCTGACCCCGGGAGAGTGTGATGGGACGGCGTGGAGGGAGATTCACTCTGTGTCTGACCACGGGTGAGTTTGATGGGAATGTGTAGGGGAATAATCACTCTGTGTCTGACCCCGGGAGTGTGTGAAGGGACGATGTGGATTGAGAATCACTCTGTGTCTGACCCCGGGAGTGTTTGATGGGACAGTGTAGAGGAATAATCTCTCTGTGTCTGACCCCGGGAGTGTGTGATGGGACGGTGTGGAGAGAGATTCACTCTGTGTCTGACCCCGGGAGAGTGTGATGGGCGGTGTAGAGGAATAATCACTCTCTGTCTGACCCCGGGAGTTTGTGACGGGACGGTGTGGAGGGAGATTCACTCTGTGTCTGAACCAGGGAGTGTTTGATGGGACCGTTTAGAGGAATAATCACTCTGTGTCTGACCCCCGGGAGTGTTTGATGGGACTGTGTAGAGGAATAATCACTCTGTGTCTGACCCCAGAAGTGTTTGATGGGACCTTGTAGAGGAATAATCACTCTGTGTCTGACCCCGGGATTGTTTGATGGTACCGTGTAGAGGAATAATCACTCTGTGTCTGACCCCGGGAGAGTGTGATGGGACGGCGCGAAGGGAGATTCACTCTGAGTCTGACCACGGGAGTGTTTGATAGGACCGTGTAGAGGAATAATCACTCTCTGTCTGACCATTGGAGTGTGCGATGCTACCGTGTAGAAGAATAATCGCTCTGTGTCTGCCCCCGGGAGTGTTTGATGGGACCGTGTAGAGGAATCATGACTCTGTCTGACACCGGGAGTATTTGATGGGACCGTGTAGAGGAATAATCTCTCTGTGTCTGACCCGGGAGTGTGTGATTGGACAGTGTGGATTGAGACTCACTCTGTGTCTGACCCCGTGAGTGTTTGATGGGACCGTGTAGAGGAATAATGACTCTGTGTCTGACCCCCGGGAGTGTTTGATGGGACCGTGTAGCGGAATAATCACTCTGTGTCTGATCCCGGGAGTGTTTGATGGGACCGTGTAGAGGAATAATCACTCTGTGTCTGACCCCGGGAGTGTTTGATGGGACCGTGTAGAGGAATAATCATTCTGTGTCTGACCCCGGGAGAGTGTGATGGGACGGCGTGGAGGGAGATTCACTCTGTGTCTGACCACGGGTGAGTTTGATGGGAATGTGTAGGGGAATAATCACTCTGTGTCTGACCCCGGGAGTGTGTGAAGGGACGATGTGGATTGAGAATCACTCTGTGTCTGACCCCGGGAGTGTTTGATGGGACCGTGTAGAGGAATAATCTCTCTGTGTCTGACCCCGGGAGTGTGTGATGGGACGGTGTGGAGAGAGATTCACTCTGTGTCTGACCCCGGGAGAGTGTGATGGGCGGTGTAGAGGAATAATCACTCTCTGTCTGACCCCGGGAGTTTGTGACGGGACGGTGTGGAGGGAGATTCACTCTGTGTCTGAACCAGGGAGTGTTTGATGGGACCGTTTAGAGGAATAATCACTCTGTGTCTGACCCCCGGGAGTGTTTGATGGGACTGTGTAGAGGAATAATCACTCTGTGTCTGACCCCAGAAGTGTTTGATGGGACCTTGTAGAGGAATAATCACTCTGTGTCTGACCCCGGGATTGTTTGATGGTACCGTGTAGAGGAATAATCACTCTGTGTCTGACCCCGGGAGAGTGTGATGGGACGGCGCGAAGGGAGATTCACTCTGAGTCTGACCACGGGAGTGTTTGATAGGACCGTGTAGAGGAATAATCACTCTCTGTCTGACCATTGGAGTGTGCGATGCTACCGTGTAGAAGAATAATCGCTCTGTGTCTGCCCCCGGGAGTGTTTGATGGGACCGTGTAGAGGAATCATGACTCTGTCTGACACCGGGAGTATTTGATGGGACCGTGTAGAGGAATAATCTCTCTGTGTCTGACCCGGGAGTGTGTGATTGGACAGTGTGGATTGAGACTCACTCTGTGTCTGACCCCGTGAGTGTTTGATGGGACCGTGTAGAGGAATAATGACTCTGTGTCTGACCCCCGGGAGTGTTTGATGGGACCGTGTAGCGGAATAATCACTCTGTGTCTGATCCCGGGAGTGTTTGATGGGACCGTGTAGCGGAATAATCACTCTGTGTCTGACCCCGGGAGTGTTTGATGGGACCGTGTAGAGGAATAATCATTCTGTGTCTGACCCCGGGAGAGTGTGATGGGACGGCGTGGAGGGAGATTCACTCTGTGTCTGACCACGGGTGAGTTTGATGGGAATGTGTAGGGGAATAATCACTCTGTGTCTGACCCCGGGAGTGTGTGAAGGGACGATGTGGATTGAGAATCACTCTGTGTCTGACCCCGGGAGTGTTTGATGGGACCGTGTAGAGGAATAATCTCTCTGTGTCTGACCCCGGGAGTGTGTGATGGGACGGTGTGGAGGGAGATTCACTCTGTGTCTGACCCCGGGAGAGTGTGATGGGCGGTGTAGAGGAATAATCACTCTGTGTCTGACCCCGGGAGTTTGTGACGGGACGGTGTGGAGGGAGATTCACTATGTGACTGAACCAGGGAGTGTTTGATGGGACCGTTTAGAGTTATAATCACTCTGTGTCTGACCCCCGGGAGTGTTTGATTGGACTGTGTAGAGGAATAATCACTCTGTGTCTGACCCCGGGAGTGTTTGATGGTACCTTGTAGAGGAATAATCACTCTGTGTCTGACCCCGGGATTGTTTGAAGGTACCGTGTAGAGGAATAATCACTCTGTGTCTGACCCCGGGAGTGTGTGATGGGACGGCGTGGAGGGAGATTCACTCTGTGTCTGACCACGGGAGTGTTTGATGGGACCGTGTAGAGGAATAATCACTCTGTGTCTAACCCCCAGGAGTGTTTGATAGGACCGTGTAGATCAATAATCACTCTGCGTCTGACACCGGGAAAGTTTGATGTGACCGTGTAGAGAAATAATCACTCTGTGTCTGACCCCGGGAGAGTGTGATGGGACCGTGTAGAGAAATAATCACTCTGTGTCTGACCCCGGGAGTGTTTGATGGGACCTTGTAGAGGAATAATCACTCTGTGTCTGACTCCGGGAGTGTTTGATGGGACAGTGTAGAGGAATAATCACTCTGTGTCTGACCCCGGGAGAGTGTGATGGGACGGTGTGGAGGGAGATCCACTGTGTGTCTGACCCCGGGAGTGTGTGATGGGCGATGTAGAGGCATAATCACTCCGTGTCTGACCCCGGGAGTGTGTGCTGGGAAGGTGCGGAGGGTGGTTCACTATGTGTCTGATCCCGGGAGTGTGTGATGGGCGGTGTAGAGGGAGATTCACTCTGTGTCTGGCCCAGGGCGTGTGTAATGGGACCGTGTAGAGGAATAATCACTCTGTGTCTGACCCCGGGAGAGTTTGATGGGACCGTGTAGAGGAATAATCACTCTGTGTCTGACCCCGGGATTGTTTGATGGTACCGTGTAGAGGAATAATCAATCTGTGTCTGACCCCGGGAGTGTGTGATGGGACGGCGTGGAGGGAGATTCACTCTGTGTCTGACCCCGGGAGTGTTTGATGGGACCGTGTAGAGGAATAATCACTCTGTGTCTGACCCCCGGGAGTGTTTGATGGGACTGTGTAGAGGAATAATCACTCTGTGTCTGACCCCGGGAGTGTTTGATGGGACCGTGTAGAGGAATAATCACTCTGTGTCTGACCCCGGGATTGTTTGATGGTACCGTGTAGAGGAATAATCACTCTGTGTCTGACCCCGGGAGTGTGTGATGGGACGGCGCGAAGGGAGATTCACTCTGTGTCTGACCACGGGAGTGTTTGATGCGACCGTGTAGAGGAATAATCACTCTCTGTCTGACCATTGGAGTGTGCGATGCTACCGTGTAGAAAAATAATCGCTCTGTGTCTGACCCCGGGGAGTGTTTGAAGGGACCGTGTAGAGGAATAATCACTCTATGTCTGATCCCGGGTGTGTATGATGGGACGGTGTGGACGGAGATTCACTCTGTGTCTGACCCCGGCAGTGTTTGATAGGACCGTGTAGATCAATAATCACTCTGTGTCTGACCCCGGGAGTGTGTGATGGGACGGTGTGGAGGGAGATTCACTCTGTGTCTGACCCCGGGAGATTGTGATGGGCGGTGTAGAGGAATAATCACTCTGTGTCTGACCCCGGGAGTGTTTGATGGTACCTTGTAGAGGAATAATCACTCTGTGTCTGACCCCGGGATTGTTTGAAGGTACCGTGTAGAGGAATAATCACTCTGTGTCTGACCCCGGGAGTGTGTGATGGGACGGCGTGGAGGGAGATTCACTCTGTGTCTGACCACGGGAGTGTTTGATGGGACCGTGTAGAGGAATAATCACTCTGTGTCTAACCCCCAGGAGTGTTTGATAGGACCGTGTAGATCAATAATCACTCTGCGTCTGACACCGGGAAAGTTTGATGTGACCGTGTAGAGAAATAATCACTCTGTGTCTGACCCCGGGAGTGTTTGATGGGACATTGTAGAGGAATAATCACTCTGTGTCTGACTCCGGGAGTGTTTGATGGGACCGTGTAGAGGAATAATCACTCTGTGTCTGACCCCGGGAGAGTGTGATGGGACGGTGTGGAGGGAGATCCACTGTGTGTCTGACCCCGGGAGTGTGTGATGGGCGATGTAGAGGCATAATCACTCCGTGTCTGACCCCGGGAGTGTGTGCTGGGAAGGTGCGGAGGGTGGTTCACTATGTGTCTGATCCCGGGAGTGTGTGATGGGCGGTGTAGAGGGAGATTCACTCTGTGTCTGGCCCAGGGCGTGTGTAATGGGACCGTGTAGAGGAATAATCACTCTGTGTCTGACCCCGGGAGAGTTTGATGGGACCGTGTAGAGGAATAATCACTCTGTGTCTGAACCCGGGATTGTTTGATGGTACCGTGTAGAGGAATAATCAATCTGTGTCTGACCCCGGGAGTGTGTGATGGGACGGCGTGAAGGGAGATTCACTCTGTGTCTGACCCCGGGAGTGTTTGATGGGACCGTGTAGAGGAATAATCACTCTGTGTCTGACCCCGGGAGTGTTTGATGGGACCGTGTAGAGGAATAATCACTCTGTGTCTGACCCCGGGATTGTTTGATGGTACCGTGTAGAGGAATAATCACTCTGTGTCTGACCCCGGGAGTGTGTGATGGGACGGCGCGAAGGGAGATTCACTCTGTGTCTGACCACGGGAGTGTTTGATGCGACCGTGTAGAGGAATAATCACTCTCTGTCTGACCATTGGAGTGTGCGATGCTACCGTGTAGAAGAATAATCGCTCTGTGTCTGACCCCCGGGAGTGTTTGAAGGGACCGTGTAGAGGAATAATCACTCTATGTCTGATCCCGGGTGTGTATGATGGGACGGTGTGGACGGAGATTCACTCTGTGTCTGACCCCGGCAGTGTTTGATAGGACCGTGTAGATCAATAATCACTCTGTGTCTGACCCCGGGAGAGTTTGATGTGACCGTGTAGAGGAATCATGACTCTGTGTCTGACCCCGGGAGTATTTGATGGGACCGTGTAGAGGAATATTCACTCTGTGTCTGAACCCCGGGAGTGTTTGATAGGACCGTGTAGATCAATAATCACTCTGCGTCTGACACCGGGAAAGTCTGATGTGACCGTGTAGAGAAATAATCACTCTGTGTCTGACCCCGGGAGTGTTTGATGGGACCGTGTAGAGGAATAATCACTCTGTGTCTGACCCCGGGAGAGTGTGATCTGACGGTGTGGTGGGAGATCCACTGTGTGTCTGACCCCGGGAGTGTGTGATGGGCGGTGTAGAGGGAGATTCACTCTGTGTCTGGCCCAGGGCGTGTGTAATGGGACCGTGTAGAGGAATAATCACTCTGTGTCTGACCCCGGGAGTGTTTGATGGGACCGTGTAGAGGAATAATCACTCTGTGTCTGACTCCGGGATTGCTTGATGGTACCGTGTAGAGGAATAATCAATCTGTGTCTGACCCCGGGAGTGTGTGATGGGACGGCGTGAAGGGAGATTCACTCTGTGTCTGACCCCGGGAGTGTTTGATGGGACCGTGTAGAGGAATAATCACTCTGTGTCTGACCCCCGGGAGTGTTTGATGGGACTGTGTAGAGGAATAATCACTCTGTGCCTGACCCCGGGAGTGTTTGATGGGACCGTGTAGAGGAATAATCACTCTGTGTCTGACCCCGGGATTGTTTGATGGTACCGTGTAGAGGAATAATCACTATGTGTCTGACACCGGGAGTGTTTGATGGGACCGTGTAGAGGAATAATCACTCTGTCTGACCCCGGGATTGTTTGATGGTACCGTGTAGAGGAATAATCACTCTGTGTCTGAACACGGGAGTGTTTGATGGGACCGTGTAGAGGAATAATCACTCTCTGTCTGACCATTGGAGTGTGCGATGCTACCGTGTAGAAGAATAATCGCTCTGTGTCTGACCCCCGGGAGTGTTTGATGGGACCGTGTAGAGGAATAATCACTCTATGTCTGATCCCGGGTGTGTATGATGGGACGGTGTGGACGGAGATTCACTCTGTGTCTGACCCCGGGAGTGTTTGATAGGACCGTGTAGATCAATAATCACTCTGTGTCTGACCCCGGGAGAGTTTGATGTGACCGTGTAGAGGAATCATGACTCTGTGTCTGACCCCGGGAGTATTTGATGGGACCGTGTAGAGGAATAATCTCTCTGTGTCTGACCCGGGAGTGTGTGATTGGACAGAGTGGATTTAGATTCACTCTGTGTCTGACCCCGTGAGTGTTTGATGGGACCGTGTAGAGGAATAATGACTCTGTGTCTGACCCCCGGGATTGTTTGATGGGACCGTGTAGCGGAATAATCACTCTGTGTCTGATCCCGGGAGTGTTTGAGGGACCGTGTAGAGGAATAATCACTCAGTGTCTGATCCCGGGAGTGTTTGATGGGACCGTGTAGAGGAATAATCATTCTGTGTCTGACCCCGGGAGAGTGTGATGGGACGGCGTGGAGGGAGATTCACTCTGTGTCTGACACAGGGTGTGTTTGATCGGACCGTGTAGAGGAATAATCACAGTGTATCTGACCCCGGGTGTGTGTGATGGGACGGTGTGGAGGGAGATTCACTCTGTGGCTGACCCCGGGTGCGTTTGATGGGACCGTGTAGAGGAACAATCACTCTGTGTCTGACCATTGGAGTGTGTGATGGGACGGTGTGGTGGGATATTCACTGTGTGTCTGACCCCGGGAGTGTGTGATAGGCGGTGTAGAGGAATAATCACTCTGTGTCTGATCCCAGGAGTGTGTGCTGGGACGGTGTGGAGGGTGGTTCACTATGTGTCTGACCACAAGAGTGTGTGCTGGGACGGTGTGGAGGGTGGTTCACTATGTGTCTGACCCCGGGAGTGTTTGATGGGACGGTGTGGAGGGAGATTCACTGTGTCTGACCCCGGGAGTGTTTGGTGGGACCGTGTAGAGGAATAATCACTGTGTGTCTGACACACGGAGTGTTTGATGCTACCGTGTAGAGGAATAATCGCTCTGTGTCTGACCCCCGGGAGTGTTTGATGGGACCGTGTAGAGGAATAATCACTCTGTGTCTGACCATTGGAGTGTGTGATGGGACGGTGTGGAGGGAGATTCACTGTGTGTCTGACCCCGGGAGTGTGTGATGGGCGGTGGAGAGGAATAATCACTCTGTGTCTGTCCCCGGAAGTGTTTGATGGGACCGTGTAGAGGAATAATCACTCTGTGTCTGACCCCGGGATTGTTTGATGGTACCGTGTAGAGGAATAATCACTCTGTGTCTGACCCCGGGAGTGTGTGATGGGACTGCGCGAAGGGAGATTCACTCTGAGTCTGACCACGGGAGTGTTTGATGGGACCGTGTAGAGGAATAATCACTCTCTGTCTGACCATTGGAGTGTGCGATGCTACCGTGTAGAAGAATATTCGCTCTGTGTCTGCCCCCGGGAGTGTTTGATTGGACCGTGTAGAGGAATAATCACTCTATGTCTGATCCCGGGTGTGTATGATGGGACGGTGTGGACGGAGATTCACTCTGTGTCAAACCCCGGGAGTGTTTGATAGGACCGTGTAGATCAATAATCACTCTGTGTCTGACCCCGGGAGAGTTTGATGTGACCGTGTAGAGGAATCATGACTCTGTGTCTGACCCCGGGAGTATTTGATGGGACCGTGTAGAGGAATAATCTCTCTGTGTCTGACCCGGGAGTGTGTGATTGGACAGTGTGGATTGAGACTCACTCTGTGTCTGACCCCGTGAGTGTTTGATGGGACCGTGTAGAGGAATAATGACTCTGTGTCTGACCCCCGGGAGTGTTTGATGGGACCGTGTAGAGGAATAATCATTCTGTGTCTGACCCCGGGAGAGTGTGATGGGACGGCGTGGTGGGAGATTCACTCTGTGTCTGACCACGGGTGAGTTTGATGGGAATGTGTAGGGGAATAATCACTCTGTGTCTGACCCCGGGAGTGTGTGAAGGGACGATGTGGATTGAGAATCACTCTGTGTCTGACCCCGGGAGTGTTTGATGGGACCGTGTAGAGGAATAATCTCTCTGTGTCTGACCCCGGGAGTGTGTGATGGGACGGTGTGGAGAGAGATTCACTCTGTGTCTGACCCCGGGAGAGTGTGATGGGCGGTGTAGAGGAATAATCACTCTCTGTCTGACCCCGGGAGTTTGTGACGGGACGGTGTGGAGGGAGATTCACTCTGTGTCTGAACCAGGGAGTGTTTGATGGGACCGTTTAGAGGAATAATCACTCTGTGTCTGACCCCCGGGAGTGTTTGATGGGACTGTGTAGAGGAATAATCACTCTGTGTCTGACCCCAGAAGTGTTTGATGGGACCTTGTAGAGGAATAATCACTCTGTGTCTGACCCCGGGATTGTTTGATGGTACCGTGTAGAGGAATAATCACTCTGTGTCTGACCCCGGGAGAGTGTGATGGGACGGCGCGAAGGGAGATTCACTCTGAGTCTGACCACGGGAGTGTTTGATAGGACCGTGTAGAGGAATAATCATTCTGTGTCTGACCCCGGGAGAGTGTGATGGGACGGCGTGGTGGGAGATTCACTCTGTGTCTGACCACGGGTGAGTTTGATGGGAATGTGTAGGGGAATAATCACTCTGTGTCTGACCCCGGGAGTGTGTGAAGGGACGATGTGGATTGAGAATCACTCTGTGTCTGACCCCGGGAGTGTTTGATGGGACCGTGTAGAGGAATAATCTCTCTGTGTCTGACCCCGGGAGTGTGTGATGGGACGGTGTGGAGAGAGATTCACTCTGTGTCTGACCCCGGGAGAGTGTGATGGGCGGTGTAGAGGAATAATCACTCTCTGTCTGACCCCGGGAGTTTGTGACGGGACGGTGTGGAGGGAGATTCACTCTGTGTCTGAACCAGGGAGTGTTTGATGGGACCGTTTAGAGGAATAATCACTCTGTGTCTGACCCCCGGGAGTGTTTGATGGGACTGTGTAGAGGAATAATCACTCTGTGTCTGACCCCAGAAGTGTTTGATGGGACCTTGTAGAGTTATAATCACTCTGTGTCTGACCCCGGGATTGTTTGATGGTACCGTGTAGAGGAATAATCACTCTGTGTCTGACCCCGGGAGAGTGTGATGGGACGGCGCGAAGGGAGATTCACTCTGAGTCTGACCACGGGAGTGTTTGATAGGACCGTGTAGAGGAATAATCACTCTCTGTCTGACCATTGGAGTGTGCGATGCTACCGTGTAGAAGAATGTCTGACACCGGGAGTATTTGATGGGACCGTGTAGAGGAATAATCTCTCTGTGTCTGACCCGGGAGTGTGTGATTGGACAGTGTGGATTGAGACTCACTCTGTGTCTGACCCCGTGAGTGTTTGATGGGACCGTGTAGAGGAATAATGACTCTGTGTCTGACCCCCGGGAGTGTTTGATGGGACCGTGTAGCGGAATAATCACTCTGTGTCTGATCCCGGGAGTGTTTGATGGGACCGTGTAGCGGAATAATCACTCTGTGTCTGACCCCGGAGTGTTTGATGTGACCGTGTAGAGGAATAATCATTCTGTGTCTGACCCCGGGAGAGTGTGATGGGACGGCGTGGAGGGAGATTCACTCTGTGTCTGACCACGGGTGAGTTTGATGGGAATGTGTAGGGGAATAATCACTCTGTGTCTGACCCCGGGGGTGTGTGAAGGGACGATGTGGATTGAGAATCACTCTGTGTCTGACCCCGGGAGTGTTTGATGGGACCGTGTAGAGGAATAATCTCTCTGTGTCTGACCCCGGGAGAGTGTGATGGGACGGTGTGGAGGGAGATTCACTCTGTGTCTGACCCCGGGAGAGTGTGATGGCCGGTGTAGAGGAATAATCACTCTGTGTCTGACCCCGGGAGTTTGTGACGGGACGGTGTGGAGGGAGATTCACTATGTGACTGAACCAGGGAGTGTTTGATGGGACCGTTTAGAGGAATAATCACTCTGTGTCTGACCCCCGGGAGTGTTTGATTGGACTGTGTAGAGGAATAATCACTCTGTGTCTGACCCCGGGAGTGTTTGATGGTACCTTGTAGAGGAATAATCACTCTGTGTCTGACCCCGGGATTGTTTGAAGGTACCGTGTAGAGGAATAATCACTCTGTGTCTGACCCCGGGAGTGTGTGATGGGACGGCGTGGAGGGAGATTCACTCTGTGTCTGACCACGGGAGTGTTTGATGGGACCGTGTAGAGGAATAATCACTCTGTGTCTAACCCCCGGGAGTGTTTGATAGGACCGTGTAGATCAATAATCACTCTGCGTCTGACACCGGGAAAGTTTGATGTGACCGTGTGGAGAAATAATCACTCTGTGTCTGACCCCGGGAGTGTTTGATGGGACCTTGTAGAGGAATAATCACTCTGTGTCTGACTCCGGGAGTGTTTGATGGGACCGTGTAGAGGAATAATCACTCTGTGTCTGACCCCGGGAGAGTGTGATGGGACGGTGTGGAGGGAGATCCACTGTGTGTCTGACCCCGGGAGTGTGTGATGGGCGATGTAGAGGCATAATCACTCCGTGTCTGACCCCGGGAGTGTGTGCTGGGACGGTGCGGAGGGTGGTTCACTATGTGTCTGATCCCGGGAGTGTGTGATGTGCGGTGTAGAGGGAGATTCACTCTGTGTCTTGCCCAGGGCGTGTGTAATGGGACCGTGTAGAGGAATAATCACTCTGTGTCTGACCCCGGGAGAGTTTGATGGGACCGTGTAGAGAATAATCACTCTGTGTCTGACCCCGGGATTGTTTGATGGTACCGTGTAGAGGAATAATCAATCTGTGTCTGACCCCGGGAGTGTGTGATGGGACGGCGTGGAGGGAGATTCACTCTGTGTCTGACCCCGGGAGTGTTTGATGGGACCGTGTAGAGGAATAATCACTCTGTGTCTGACCCCCGGGAGTGTTTGATGGGACTGTGTAGAGGAATAATCACTCTGTGTCAGACCCCGGGAGTGTTTGATGGGACCGTGTAGAGGAATAATCACTCTGTGTCTGACCCCGGGATTGTTTGATGGTACCGTGTAGAGGAATAATCACTCTGTGTCTGACCCCGGGAGTGTGTGATGGGACGGCGCGAAGGGAGATTCACTCTGTGTCTGACCACGGGAGTGTTTGATGCGACCGTGTAGAGGAATAATCACTCTCTGTCTGACCATTGGAGTGTGCGATGCTACCGTGTAGAAGAATAATCGCTCTGTGTCTGACCCCCGGGAGTGTTTGAAGGGACCGTGTAGAGGAATAATCACTCTATGTCTGATCCCGGGTGTGTATGATGGGACGGTGTGGACGGAGATTCACTCTGTGTCTGACCCCGGCAGTGTTTGATAGGACCGTGTAGATCAATAATCACTCTGTGTCTGACCCGGGAGAGTTTGATGTGACCGTGTAGAGGAATCATGACTCTGTGTCTGACCCCCCCCCCCCCCCCCCGGGAGTATTTGATGGGACCGTGTAGAGGAATAATCTCTCTGTGTCTGACCCGGGAGTGTGTGATTGGACAGAGTGGATTGAGATTCACTCTGTGTCTGACCCCGTGAGTGTTTGATGGGACCGTGTAGAGGAATAATGACTCTGTGTCTGACCCCCGGGAGTGTTTGATGGGACCGTGTAGCGGAATAATCACTCTGTGTCTGATCCCGGAAGTGTTTGATGGGACCGTGTAGAGGAATAATCACTCTGTGTCTGATCCCGGGAGTGTTTGATGGGACCGTGTAGAGGAATAATCATTCTGTGTCTGACCCCGGGAGAGTGTGATGGGACGGCGTGGAGGGAGATTCACTCTGTGTCTGACACAGGGTGTGTTTGATCGGACCGTGTAGAGGAATAATCACAGTGTATCAGACCCCGGGTGTGTGTGATGGGACGGTGTGGAGGGAGATTCACTCTGTGGCTGACCCCGGGTGCGTTTGATGGGACCGTGTAGAGGAACAATCACTCTGTGTCTGACCATTGGAGTGTGTGATGGGACGGTGTGGAGAGAGATTCACTCTGTGTCTGACCCCGGGAGAGTGTGATGGGCGGTGTAGAGGAATAATCACTCTCTGTCTGACCCCGGGAGTTTGTGACGGGACGGTGTGGAGGGAGATTCACTCTGTGTCTGAACCAGGGAGTGTTTGATGGGACCGTTTAGAGGAATAATCACTCTGTGTCTGACCCCCGGGAGTGTTTGATGGGACTGTGTAGAGGAATAATCACTCTGTGTCTGACCCCAGAAGTGTTTGATGGGACCTTGTAGAGGAATAATCACTCTGTGTCTGACCCCGGGATTGTTTGATGGTACCGTGTAGAGGAATAATCACTCTGTGTCTGACCCCGGGAGAGTGTGATGGGACGGCGCGAAGGGAGATTCACTCTGAGTCTGACCACGGGAGTGTTTGATAGGACCGTGTAGAGGAATAATCACTCTCTGTCTGACCATTGGAGTGTGCGATGCTACCGTGTAGAAGAATAATCGCTCTGTGTCTGACACCGGGAGTATTTGATGGGACCGTGTAGAGGAATAATCTCTCTGTGTCTGACCCGGGAGTGTGTGATTGGACAGTGTGGATTGAGACTCACTCTGTGTCTGACCCCGTGAGTGTTTGATGGGACCGTGTAGAGGAATAATGACTCTGTGTCTGACCCCCGGGAGTGTTTGATGGGACCGTGTAGC
This sequence comes from Hypanus sabinus, assembly GCF_030144855.1. Classification (NCBI taxonomy): domain Eukaryota; kingdom Metazoa; phylum Chordata; class Chondrichthyes; order Myliobatiformes; family Dasyatidae; genus Hypanus; species Hypanus sabinus. The sequence continues at coordinate 503,557 of NW_026780961.1, forward strand.
GGAATAATCACTCTGTGTCTGATCCCGGGAGTGTTTGATGGGACCGTGTAGCGGAATAATCACTCTGTGTCTGACCCCGGGAGTGTTTGATGTGACCGTGTAGAGGAATAATCATTCTGTGTCTGACCCCGGGAGAGTGTGATGGGACGGCGTGGAGGGAGATTCACTCTGTGTCTGACCACGGGTGAGTTTGATGGGAATGTGTAGGGGAATAATCACTCTGTGTCTGACCCCGGGGGTGTGTGAAGGGACGATGTGGATTGAGAATCACTCTGTGTCTGACCCCGGGAGTGTTTGATGGGACCGTGTAGAGGAATAATCTCTCTGTGTCTGACCCCGGGAGAGTGTGATGGGACGGTGTGGAGGGAGATTCACTCTGTGTCTGACCCCGGGAGAGTGTGATGGCCGGTGTAGAGGAATAATCACTCTGTGTCTGACCCCGGGAGTTTGTGACGGGACGGTGTGGAGAGAGATTCACTCTGTGGCTGACACAGGGTGAGTTTGATCGGACCGTGTAGAGGAATAATCACAGTGTATCAGACCCCGGGTGTGTGTGATGGGACGGTGTGGAGGGAGATTCACTCTGTGGCTGACCCCGGGTGCGTTTGATGGGACCGTGTAGAGGAACAATCACTCTGTGTCTGACCATTGGAGTGTGTGATGGGACGGTGTGGAGAGAGATTCACTCTGTGTCTGACCCCGGGAGAGTGTGATGGGCGGTGTAGAGGAATAATCACTCTCTGTCTGACCCCGGGAGTTTGTGACGGGACGGTGTGGAGGGAGATTCACTCTGTGTCTGAACCAGGGAGTGTTTGATGGGACCGTTTAGAGGAATAATCACTCTGTGTCTGACCCCCGGGAGTGTTTGATGGGACTGTGTAGAGGAATAATCACTCTGTGTCTGACCCCAGAAGTGTTTGATGGGACCTTGTAGAGGAATAATCACTCTGTGTCTGACCCCGGGATTGTTTGATGGTACCGTGTAGAGGAATAATCACTCTGTGTCTGACCCCGGGAGAGTGTGATGGGACGGCGCGAAGGGAGATTCACTCTGAGTCTGACCACGGGAGTGTTTGATAGGACCGTGTAGAGGAATAATCACTCTCTGTCTGACCATTGGAGTGTGCGATGCTACCGTGTAGAAGAATAATCGCTCTGTGTCTGACACCGGGAGTATTTGATGGGACCGTGTAGAGGAATAATCTCTCTGTGTCTGACCCGGGAGTGTGTGATTGGACAGTGTGGATTGAGACTCACTCTGTGTCTGACCCCGTGAGTGTTTGATGGGACCGTGTAGAGGAATAATGACTCTGTGTCTGACCCCCGGGAGTGTTTGATGGGACCGTGTAGCGGAATAATCACTCTGTGTCTGATCCCGGGAGTGTTTGATGGGACCGTGTAGCGGAATAATCACTCTGTGTCTGACCCCGGGAGTGTTTGATGTGACCGTGTAGAGGAATAATCATTCTGTGTCTGACCCCGGGAGAGTGTGATGGGACGGCGTGGAGGGAGATTCACTCTGTGTCTGACCACGGGTGAGTTTGATGGGAATGTGTAGGGGAATAATCACTCTGTGTCTGACCCCGGGGGTGTGTGAAGGGACGATGTGGATTGAGAATCACTCTGTGTCTGACCCCGGGAGTGTTTGATGGGACCGTGTAGAGGAATAATCTCTCTGTGTCTGACCCCGGGAGAGTGTGATGGGACGGTGTGGAGGGAGATTCACTCTGTGTCTGACCCCGGGAGAGTGTGATGGCCGGTGTAGAGGAATAATCACTCTGTGTCTGACCCCGGGAGTTTGTGACGGGACGGTGTGGAGGGAGATTCACTATGTGACTGAACCAGGGAGTGTTTGATGGGACCGTTTAGAGGAATAATCACTCTGTGTCTGACCCCCGGGAGTGTTTGATTGGACTGTGTAGAGGAATAATCACTCTGTGTCTGACCCCGGGAGTGTTTGATGGTACCTTGTAGAGGAATAATCACTCTGTGTCTGACCCCGGGATTGTTTGAAGGTACCGTGTAGAGGAATAATCACTCTGTGTCTGACCCCGGGAGTGTGTGATGGGACGGCGTGGAGGGAGATTCACTCTGTGTCTGACCACGGGAGTGTTTGATGGGACCGTGTAGAGGAATAATCACTCTGTGTCTAACCCCCGGGAGTGTTTGATAGGACCGTGTAGATCAATAATCACTCTGCGTCTGACACCGGGAAAGTTTGATGTGACCGTGTGGAGAAATAATCACTCTGTGTCTGACCCCGGGAGTGTTTGATGGGACCTTGTAGAGGAATAATCACTCTGTGTCTGACTCCGGGAGTGTTTGATGGGACCGTGTAGAGGAATAATCACTCTGTGTCTGACCCCGGGAGAGTGTGATGGGACGGTGTGGAGGGAGATCCACTGTGTGTCTGACCCCGGGAGTGTGTGATGGGCGATGTAGAGGCATAATCACTCCGTGTCTGACCCCGGGAGTGTGTGCTGGGACGGTGCGGAGGGTGGTTCACTATGTGTCTGATCCCGGGAGTGTGTGATGTGCGGTGTAGAGGGAGATTCACTCTGTGTCTTGCCCAGGGCGTGTGTAATGGGACCGTGTAGAGGAATAATCACTCTGTGTCTGACCCCGGGAGAGTTTGATGGGACCGTGTAGAGGAATAATCACTCTGTGTCTGACCCCGGGATTGTTTGATGGTACCGTGTAGAGGAATAATCAATCTGTGTCTGACCCCGGGAGTGTGTGATGGGACGGCGTGGAGGGAGATTCACTCTGTGTCTGACCCCGGGAGTGTTTGATGGGACCGTGTAGAGGAATAATCACTCTGTGTCTGACCCCCGGGAGTGTTTGATGGGACTGTGTAGAGGAATAATCACTCTGTGTCAGACCCCGGGAGTGTTTGATGGGACCGTGTAGAGGAATAATCACTCTGTGTCTGACCCCGGGATTGTTTGATGGTACCGTGTAGAGGAATAATCACTCTGTGTCTGACCCCGGGAGTGTGTGATGGGACGGCGCGAAGGGAGATTCACTCTGTGTCTGACCACGGGAGTGTTTGATGCGACCGTGTAGAGGAATAATCACTCTCTGTCTGACCATTGGAGTGTGCGATGCTACCGTGTAGAAGAATAATCGCTCTGTGTCTGACCCCCGGGAGTGTTTGAAGGGACCGTGTAGAGGAATAATCACTCTATGTCTGATCCCGGGTGTGTATGATGGGACGGTGTGGACGGAGATTCACTCTGTGTCTGACCCCGGCAGTGTTTGATAGGACCGTGTAGATCAATAATCACTCTGTGTCTGACCCCGGGAGAGTTTGATGTGACCGTGTAGAGGAATCATGACTCTGTGTCTGACCCCGGGAGTATTTGATGGGACCGTGTAGAGGAATAATCTCTCTGTGTCTGACCCGGGAGTGTGTGATTGGACAGAGTGGATTGAGATTCACTCTGTGTCTGACCCCGTGAGTGTTTGATGGGACCGTGTAGAGGAATAATGACTCTGTGTCTGACCCCCGGGAGTGTTTGATGGGACCGTGTAGCGGAATAATCACTCTGTGTCTGATCCCGGAAGTGTTTGATGGGACCGTGTAGAGGAATAATCACTCTGTGTCTGATCCCGGGAGTGTTTGATGGGACCGTGTAGAGGAATAATCATTCTGTGTCTGACCCCGGGAGAGTGTGATGGGACGGCGTGGAGGGAGATTCACTCTGTGTCTGACACAGGGTGTGTTTGATCGGACCGTGTAGAGGAATAATCACAGTGTATCAGACCCCGGGTGTGTGTGATGGGACGGTGTGGAGGGAGATTCACTCTGTGGCTGACCCCGGGTGCGTTTGATGGGACCGTGTAGAGGAACAATCACTCTGTGTCTGACCATTGGAGTGTGTGATGGGACGGTGTGGTGGGATATTCACTGTGTGTCTGACCCCGGGATTGTTTGAAGGTACCGTGTAGAGGAATAATCACTCTGTGTCTGACCCCGGGAGTGTGTGATGGGACGGCGTGGAGGGAGATTCACTCTGTGTCTGACCACGGGAGTGTTTGATGGGACCGTGTAGAGGAATAATCACTCTGTGTCTAACCCTCGGGAGTGTTTGATAGGACCGTGTAGATCAATAATCACTCTGCGTCTGACACCGGGAAAGTTTGATGTGACCGTGTAGAGAAATAATCACTCTGTGTCTGACCCCGGGAGTGTTTGATGGGACCTTGTAGAGGAATAATCACTCTGTGTCTGACTCCGGGAGTGTTTGATGGGACCGTGTAGAGGAATAATCACTCTGTGTCTGACCCCGGGAGAGTGTGATGGGACGGTGTGGAGGGAGATCCACTGTGTGTCTGACCCCGGGAGTGTGTGATGGGCGATGTAGAGGAATAATCACTCCGTGTCTGACCCCGGGAGTGTGTGCTGGGACGGTGCGGAGGGTGGTTCACTATGTGTCTGATCCCGGGAGTGTGTGATGGGCGGTGTAGAGGGAGATTCACTCTGTGTCTGGCCCAGGGCGTGTGTAATGGGACCGTGTAGAGGAATAATCACTCTGTGTCTGACCCCGGGAGTGTTTGATGGGACCGTGTAGAGGAATAATCACTCTGTGTCTGACCCCGGGAGTGTTTGATGGGACTGTGTAGAGGAATAATCACTCTGTGTCTGATGCCGGGAGTGTTTGATGGGACCGTGTAGAGGAATAATCACTCTGTGTCTGACCCCGGGATTGTTTGATGGTACCGTGTAGAGGAATAATCACTCTGTGTCTGACCCCGGGAGTGTGTGATGGGACGGCGCGAAGGGAGATTCACTCTGTGTCTGACCACGGGAGTGTTTGATGCGACCGTGTAGAGGAATAATCACTCTCTGTCTGACCATTGGAGTGTGCGATGCTACCGTGTAGAAGAATAATCGCTCTGTGTCTGACCCCCGGGAGTGTTTGATGGGACCGTGTAGAGGAATAATCACTCTATGTCTGATCCCGGGTGTGTATGATGGGACGGTGTGGACGGAGATTCACTCTGTGTCTGACCCCGGCAGTGTTTGATAGGACCGTGTAGATCAATAATCACTCTGTGTCTGACCCCGGGAGAGTTTGATGGGACCGTGTAGAGGAATAATGACTCTGTGTCTGACCCCCGGGAGTGTTTGATGGGACCGTGTAGCGGAATAATCACTCTGTGTCTGATCCCGGGAGTGTTTGATGGGACCGTGTAGAGGAATAATCACTCTGAGTCTGATCCCGGGAGTGTTTGATGGGACCGTGTAGAGGAATAATCATTCTGTGTCTGACCCCGGGAGAGTGTGATGGGACGGCGTGGAGGGAGATTCACTCTGTGTCTGACACAGGTTGTGTTTGATCGGACCGTGTAGAGGAATAATCACAGTGTATCAGACCTCGGGTGTGTGTGATGGGACGGTGTGGAGGGAGATTCACTCTGTGGCTGACCCCGGGTGCGTTTGATGGGACCGTGTAGAGGAACAATCACTCTGTGTCTGACAATTGGAGTGTGTGATTGGACGGTGTGGTGGGATATTCACTGTGTGTCTGATCCCAGGAGTGTGTGCTGGGACGGTGTGGAGGGTGGTTCACTATGTGTCTGACCCCAGGAGTGTGTGCTGGGACGGTGTGGAGGGTGGTTCACTATGTGTCTGACCCCGGGAGTGTTTGATGGGACGGTGTGGAGGGAGATTCACAGTGTCTGACCCCGGGAGTGTTTGGTGGGACCGTGTAGAGGAATAATCACTGTGTGTCTGACACACGGAGTGTTTGATGCTACCGTGTAGAGGAATAATCGCTCTGTGTCTGACCCCCGGGAGTGTTTGATGGGACCGTGTAGAGGAATAATCACTCTGTGTCTGACCATTGGAGTGTGTGATGGGACGGTGTGGAGGGAGATTCACTGTGTGTCTGACCCCGGGAGTGTGTGATGGGCGGTGGAGAGGAATAATCACTCTGTGTCTGACCCCGGAAGTGTTTGATGGGACCGTGTAGAGGAATAATCACTCTGTGTCTGACCCCGGGATTGTTTGATGGTACCGTGTAGAGGAATAATCACTCTGTGTCTGACCCCGGGAGTGTGTGATGGGACGGCGCGAAGGGAGATTCACTCTGAGTCTGATCACGGGAGTGTTTGATGGGACCGTGTAGAGGAATAATCACTCTCTGTCTGACCATTGGAGTGTGCGATGCTACCGTATAGAAGAATATTCGCTCTGTGTCTGCCCCCGGGAGTGTTTGATGGGACCGTGTAGAGGAATAATCACTCTATGTCTGATCCCGGGTGTGTATGATGGGACGGTGTGGACGGAGATTCACTCTGTGTCTGACCCCGGCAGTGTTTGATAGGACCGTGTAGATCAATAATCACTCTGTGTCTGACCCCGGGAGAGTTTGATGTGACCGTGTAGAGGAATCATGACTCTGTGTCTGACCCCGGGAGTATTTGATGGGACCGTGTAGAGGAATAACCTCTCTGTGTCTGACCCGGGAGTGTGTGATTGGACAGAGTGGATTGAGATTCACTCTGTGTCTGACCCCGTGAGTGTTTGATGGGACCGTGTAGAGGAATAATGACTCTGTGTCTGACCCCCGGGAGTGTTTGATGGGACCGTGTAGCGGAATAATCACTCTGTGTCTGATCCCGGGAGTGTTTGATGGGACCGTGTAGAGGAATAATCACTCTGTGTCTGATCCCGGGAGTGTTTGATGGGACCGTGTAGAGGAATAATCATTCTGTGTCTGACCCCGGGAGAGTGTGATGGGACGGCGTGGAGGGAGATTCACTCTGTGTCTGACACAGGGTGTGTTTGATCGGACCGTGTAGAGGAATAATCACAGTGTATCAGACCCCGGGTGTGTGTGATGGGACGGTGTGGAGGGAGATTCACTCTGTGGCTGACCCCGGGTGCGTTTGATGGGACCGTGTAGAGGAACAATCACTCTGTGTCTGACCATTGGAGTGTGTGATGGGACGGTGTGGTGGGATATTCACTGTGTGTCTGACCCCGGGACTGTGTGATAGGCGGTGTAGAGGAATAATCACTCTGTGTCTGATCCCAGGAGTGTGTGCTGGGACGGTGTGGAGGGTGGTTCACTATGTGTCTGACCCCGGGAGTGTTTGATGGGACGGTGTGGAGGGAGATTCACTGTGTCTGACCCCGGGAGTGTTTGGTGGGACCGTGTAGAGGAATAATCACTGTGTGTCTGACACACGGAGTGTTTGATGCTACCGTGTAGAGGAATAATCGCTCTGTGTCTGACCCCCGGGAGTGTTTGATGGGACCGTGTAAAGGAATAATCACTCTGTGTCTGACCATTGGAGTGTGTGATGGGACGGTGTGGAGGGAGATTCACTGTGTGTCTGACCCCGGGAGTGTGTGATGGGCGGTGGAGAGGAATAATCACTCTGTGTCTGACCCCGGAAGTGTTTGATGGGACCGTGTAGAGGAATAATCACTCTGTGTCTGACCCCGGGATTGTTTGATGGTACCGTGTAGAGGAATAATCACTCTGTGTCTGACCCCGGGAGTGTGTGATGGGACGGCGCGAAGGGAGATTCACTCTGAGTCTGATCACGGGAGTGTTTGATGGGACCGTGTAGAGGAATAATCACTCTCTGTCTGACCATTGGAGTGTGCGATGCTACCGTGTAGAAGAATATTCGCTCTGTGTCTGCCGCCGGGAGTGTTTGATGGGACCGTGTAGAGGAATAATCACTCTATGTCTGATCCCGTGTGTGTATGATGGGACGGTGTGGACGGAGATTCACTCTGTGTCTGACCCCGGGAGTGTTTGATAGGACCGTGTAGATCAATAATCACTCTGTGTCTGACCCCGGGAGAGTTTGATGTGACCGTGTAGAGGAATCATGACTCTGTGTCTGACCCCGGGAGTATTTGATGGGACCGTGTAGAGGAATAATCTCACTGTGTCTGACCCGGGAGTGTGTGATTGGACAGTGTGGATTGAGACTCACTCTGTGTCTGACCCCGTGAGTGTTTGATGGGACCGTGTAGAGGAATAATGACTCTGTGTCTGACCCCCGGGAGTGTTTGATGGGACCGTGTAGCGGAATAATCACTCTGTGTCTGATCCCGGGAGTGTTTGATGGGACCGTGTAGAGGAATAATCACTCTGTGTCTGACCCCGGGAGTGTTTGATGGGACCGTGTAGAGGAATAATCATTCCGTGTCTGACCCCGGGAGAGTGTGATGGGACGGCGTGGAGGGAGATTCACTCTGTGTCTTACCACGGGTGAGTTTGATGGGAATGTGTAGGGGAATAATCACTCTGTGTCTGACCCCGGGAGTGTGTGAAGGGACGATGTGGATTGAGAATCACTCTGTGTCTGACCCCGGGAGTGTTTGATGGGACCGTGTAGAGGAATAATCTCTCTGTGTCTGACCCCGGGAGTGTGTGATGGGACGGTGTGGAGAGAGATTCACTCTGTGTCTGTCCCCGGGAGAGTGTGATGGGCGGTGTAGAGGAATAATCACTCTCTGTCTGACCCCGGGAGTTTGTGACGGGACGGTGTGGAGGGAGATTCACTCTGTGTCTGAACCAGGGAGTGTTTGATGTGACCGTTTAGAGGAATAATCACTCTGTGTCTGACCCCCGGGAGTGTTTGATGGGACTGTGTAGAGGAATAATCACACAGTGTCTGACCCCAGAAGTGTTTGATGGGACCTTGTAGAGGAATAATCACTCTGTGTCTGACCCCGGGATTGTTTGATGGTACCGTGTAGAGGAATAATCACTCTGTGTCTGACCCCGGGAGTGTGTGATGGGACGGCGCGAAGGGAGATTCACTCTGAGTCTGACCACGGGAGTGTTTGATGGGACCGTGTAGAGGAATAATCACTCTCTGTCTGACCATTGGAGTGTGCGATGCTACCGTGTAGAAGAATAATCGCTCTGTGTCTGCCCCCGGTAGTGTTTGATGGGACCGTGTAGAGGAATAATCACTCTATGTCTGATCCCGGGTGTGTATGATGGGACGGTGTGGACGGAGATTCACTCAGTGTCTGACCCCGGGAGTGTTTGATAGGACCGTGTAGTTCAATAATCACTCTGTGTCTGACCCCGGGAGAGTTTGATGTGACCGTGTAGAGGAATCATGACTCTGTGTCTGACACCGGGAGTATTTGATGGGACCGTGTAGAGGAATAATCTCTCTGTGTCTGACCCGGGAGTGTGTGATTGGACAGTGTGGATTGAGACTCACTCTGTGTCTGACCCCGTGAGTGTTTGATGGGACCGTGTAGAGGAATAATGACTCTGTGTCTGACCCCCGGGAGTGTTTGATGGGACCGTGTAGCGGAATAATCACTCTGTGTCTGACCCCGGGAGTGTTTGATGGGACCGTGTAGAGGAATAATCATTCTGTGTCTGACCCCGGGAGAGTGTGATGGGACGGCGTGGAGGGAGATTCACTCTGTGTCTGACCACGGGTGAGTTTGATGGGAATGTGTAGGGGAATAATCACTCTGTGTCTGACCCCGGGAGTGTGTGAAGGGACGATGTGGATTGAGAATCACTCTGTGTCTGACCCCGGGAGTGTTTGATGGGACCGTGTAGAGGAATAATCTCTCTGTGTCTGACCCCGGGAGTGTGTGATGGGACGGTGTGGAGGGAGATTCACTCTGTGTCTGACCCCGGGAGAGTGTGATGGGCGGTGTAGAGGAATAATCACTCTGTGTCTGACCCCGGGAGTTTGTGACGGGACGGTGTGGAGGGAGATTCACTCTGTGACTGAACCAGGGAGTGTTTGATGGGACCGTTTAGAGGAATAATCACTCTGTGTCTGACCCCCGGGAGTGTTTGATGGGACTGTGTAGAGGAATAATCACTCTGTGTCTGACCCCGGGAGTGTTTGATGGTACCGTGTAGAGAAATAATCACTCTGTGTCTGACCCCGGGAGTGTGTGATGGGACCGTGTAGAGGAATAATCACTCTGTGTCTGACCCCCGGGAGTGTTTGATGGGACTGTGTAGAGGAATAATCACTCTGTGTCTGACCCCGGGAGTGTTTGATGGGACCGTGTAGAGGAATAATCACTCTGTGTCTGACCCCGGGATTGTTTGATGGTACCGTGTAGAGGAATAATCACTCTGTGTCTGACCCCGGGAGAGTGTGATGGGACGGCGCGAAGGGAGATTCACTCTGAGTCTGACCACGGGAGTGTTTGATAGGACCGTGTAGAGGAATAATCACTCTCTGTCTGACCATTGGAGTGTGCGATGCTACCGTGTAGAAGAATAATCGCTCTGTGTCTGCCCCCGGGAGTGTTTGATGGGACCGTGTAGAGGAATCATGACTCTGTCTGACACCGGGAGTATTTGATGGGACCGTGTAGAGGAATAATCTCTCTGTGTCTGACCCGGGAGTGTGTGATTGGACAGTGTGGATTGAGACTCACTCTGTGTCTGACCCCGTGAGTGTTTGATGGGACCGTGTAGAGGAATAATGACTCTGTGTCTGACCCCCGGGAGTGTTTGATGGGACCGTGTAGCGGAATAATCACTCTGTGTCTGATCCCGGGAGTGTTTGATGGGACCGTGTAGCGGAATAATCACTCTGTGTCTAACCCCGGGAGTGTTTGATGGGACCGTGTAGAGGAATAATCATTCTGTGTCTGACCCCGGGAGAGTGTGATGGGACGGCGTGGAGGGAGATTCACTCTGTGTCTGACCACGGGTGAGTTTGATGGGAATGTGTAGGGGAATAATCACTCTGTGTCTGACCCCGGGGGTGTGTGAAGGGACGATGTGGATTGAGAATCACTCTGTGTCTGACCCCGGGAGTGTTTGATGGGACCGTGTAGAGGAATAATCTCTCTGTGTCTGACCCCGGGAGAGTGTGATGGGACGGTGTGGAGGGAGATTCACTCTGTGTCTGACCCCGGGAGAGTGTGATGGGCGGTGTAGAGGAATAATCACTCTGTGTCTGACCCCGGGAGTTTGTGACGGGACGGTGTGGAGGGAGATTCACTATGTGACTGAACCAGGGAGTGTTTGATGGGACCGTTTAGAGGAATAATCACTCTGTGTCTGACCCCCGGGAGTGTTTGATTGGACTGTGTAGAGGAATAATCACTCTGTGTCTGACCCCGGGAGTGTTTGATGGTACCTTGTAGAGGAATAATCACTCTGTGTCTGACCCCGGGATTGTTTGAAGGTACCGTGTAGAGGAATAATCACTCTGTGTCTGACCCCGGGAGTGTGTGATGGGACGGCGTGGAGGGAGATTCACTCTGTGTCTGACCACGGGAGTGTTTGATGGGACCGTGTAGAGGAATAATCACTCTGTGTCTAACCCCCGGGAGTGTTTGATAGGACCGTGTAGATCAATAATCACTCTGCGTCTGACACCGGGAAAGTTTGATGTGACCGTGTAGAGAAATAATCACTCTGTGTCTGACCCCGGGAGTGTTTGATGGGACCTTGTAGAGGAATAATCACTCTGTGTCTGACTCCGGGAGTGTTTGATGGGACCGTGTAGAGGAATAATCACTCTGTGTCTGACCCCGGGAGAGTGTGATGGGACGGTGTGGAGGGAGATCCACTGTGTGTCTGACCCCGGGAGTGTGTGATGGGCGATGTAGAGGCATAATCACTCCGTGTCTGACCCCGGGAGTGTGTGCTGGGACGGTGCGGAGGGTGGTTCACTATGTGTCTGATCCCGGGAGTGTGTGATGGGCGGTGTAGGGGGAGATTCACTCTGTGTCTGGCCCAGGGCGTGTGTAATGGGACCGTGTAGAGGAATAATCACTCTGTGTCTGACCCCGGGAGAGTTTGATGGGACCGTGTAGAGGAATAATCACTCTGTGTCTGACCCCGGGATTGTTTGATGGTACCGTGTAGAGGAATAATCAATCTGCGTCTGACCCCGGGAGTGTGTGATGGGACGGCGTGGAGGGAGATTCACTCTGTGTCTGACCACGGAGTGTTTGATGGGACCGTGTAGAGGAATAATCACTCTGTGTCTAACCCCCGGGAGTGTTTGATAGGACCGTGTAGATCAATAATCACTCTGCGTCTGACACCGGGAAAGTTTGATGTGACCGTGTAGAGAAATAATCACTCTGTGTCTGACCCCGGGAGTGTTTGATGGGACCTTGTAGAGGAATAATCACTCTGTGTCTGACTCCGGGAGTGTTTGATGGGACCGTGTAGAGGAATAATCACTCTGTGTCTGACCCCGGGAGAGTGTGATGGGACGGTGTGGAGGGAGTTCCACTGTGTGTCTGACCCCGGGAGTGTGTGATGGGCGATGTAGAGGCATAATCACTCCGTGTCTGACACCGGGAGTGTGTGCTGGGACGGTGCGGAGGGTGGTTCACTATGTGTCTGATCCCGGGAGTGTGTGATGGGCGGTGTAGAGGGAGATTCACTCTGTGTCTGGCCCAGGGCGTGTGTAATGGGACCGTGTAGAGGAATAATCACTCTGTGTCTGACCCCGGGAGAGTTTGATGGGACCGTGTAGAGGAATAATCACTCTGTGTCTGACCCCGGGATTGTTTGATGGTACCGTGTAGAGGAATAATCAATCTGTGTCTGACCCCGGGAGTGTGTGATGGGACGGCGTGGAGGGAGATTCACTCTGTGTCTGACCCCGGGAGTGTTTGATGGGACCGTGTAGAGGAATAATCACTCTGTGTCTGACCCCCGGGAGTGTTTGATGGGACTGTGTAGAAGAATAATCACTCTGTGTCTGACCCCGGGAGTGTTTGATGGGACCGTGTAGAGGAATAATCACTCTGTGTCTGACCCCGGGATTGTTTGATGGTACCGTGTAGAGGAATAATCACTCTGTGTCTGACCCCGGGAGTGTGTGATGGGACGGCGCGAAGGGAGATTCACTCTGTGTCTGACCACGGGAGTGTTTGATGCGACCGTGTAGAGGAATAATCACTCTCTGTCTGACCATTGGAGTGTGCGATGCTACCGTGTAGAAGAATAATCGCTCTGTGTCTGACCCCCGGGAGTGTTTGAAGGGACCGTGTAGAGGAATAATCACTCTATGTCTGATCCCGGGTGTGTATGATGGGACGGTGTGGACGGAGATTCACTCTGTGTCTGACCCCGGCAGTGTTTGATAGGACCGTGTAGATCAATAATCACTCTGTGTCTGACCCCGGGAGAGTTTGATGTGACCGTGTAGAGGAATCATGACTCTGTGTCTGACCCCGGGAGTATTTGATGGGACCGTGTAGAGGAATAATCTCTCTGTGTCTGAACCGGGAGTGTGTGATTGGACAGAGTGGATTGAGATTCACTCTGTGTCTGACCCCGTGAGTGTTTGATGGGACCGTGTAGAGGAATAATGACTCTGTGTCTGACCCCCGGGAATGTTTGATGGGACCGTGTAGCGGAATAATCACTCTGTGTCTGATCCCGGGAGTGTTTGATGGGACCGTGTAGCGGAATAATCACTCTGTGTCTGATCCCGGGAGTGTTTGATGGGACCGTGTAGAGGAATAATCATTCTGTTTCTGACCCCGGGAGAGTGTGATGGGACGGCGTGGAGGGAGATTCACTCTGTGTCTGACACAGGGTGTGTTTGATCGGACCGTGTAGAGGAATAATCACAGTGTATCAGACCCCGGGTGTGTGTGATGGGACGGTGTGGAGGGAGATTCACTCTGTGGCTGACCCCGGGTGCGTTTGATGGGACCGTGTAGAGGAACAATCACTCTGTGTCTGACCATTGGAGTGTGTGATGGGACGGTGTGGTGGGATATTCACTGTGTGTCTGACCCCGGGAGAGTTTGATGTGACCGTGTAGAGGAATCATGACTCTGTGTCTGACCCCGGGAGTATTTGATGGGACCGTGTAGAGGAATAATCTCTCTGTGTCTGACCCGGGAGTGTGTGATTGGACAGTGTGGATTGAGACTCACTCTGTGTCTGACCCCGTGAGTGTTTGATGGGACCGTGTAGAGGAATAATGACTCTGTGTCTGACCCCCGGGAGTGTTTGATGGGACCGTGTAGAGGAATAATCATTCTGTGTCTGACCCCGGGAGAGTGTGATGGGACGGCGTGGAGGGAGATTCACTCTGTGTCTGACCACGGGTGAGTTTGATGGGAATGTGTAGGGGAATAATCACTCTGTGTCTGACCCCGGGAGTGTGTGAAGGGACGATGTGGATTGAGAATCACTCTGTGTCTGACCCCGGGAGTGATTGATGGGACCGTGTAGAGGAATAATCTCTCTGTGTCTGACCCCGGGAGTGTGTGATGGGACGGTGTGGAGAGAGATTCACTCTGTGTCTGACCCCGGGAGAGTGTGATGGGCGGTGTAGAGGAATAATCACTCTCTGTCTGACCCCGGGAGTTTGTGACGGGACGGTGTGGAGGGAGATTCACTCTGTGTCTGAACCAGGGAGTGTTTGATGGGACCGTTTAGAGGAATAATCACTCTGTGTCTGACCCCCGGGAGTGTTTGATGGGACTGTGTAGAGGAATAATCACTCTGTGTCTGACCCCAGAAGTGTTTGATGGGACCTTGTAGAGGAATAATCACTCTGTGTCTGACCCCGGGATTGTTTGATGGTACCGTGTAGAGGAATAATCACTCTGTGTCTGACCCCGGGAGAGTGTGATGGGACGGCGCGAAGGGAGATTCACTCTGAGTCTGACCACGGGAGTGTTTGATAGGACCGTGTAGAGGAATAATCACTCTCTGTCTGACCATTGGAGTGTGCGATGCTACCGTGTAGAAGAATAATCGCTCTGTGTCTGCCCCCGGGAGTGTTTGATGGGACCGTGTAGAGGAATCATGACTCTGTCTGACACCGGGAGTATTTGATGGGACCGTGTAGAGGAATAATCTCTCTGTGTCTGACCCGGGAGTGTGTGATTGGACAGTGTGGATTGAGACTCACTCTGTGTCTGACCCCGTGAGTGTTTGATGGGACCGTGTAGAGGAATAATGACTCTGTGTCTGACCCCCGGGAGTGTTTGATGGGACCGTGTAGCGGAATAATCACTCTGTGTCTGATCCCGGGAGTGTTTGATGGGACCGTGTAGCGGAATAATCACTCTGTGTCTAACCCCGGGAGTGTTTGATGGGACCGTGTAGAGGAATAATCATTCTGTGTCTGACCCCGGGAGAGTGTGATGGGACGGCGTGGAGGGAGATTCACTCTGTGTCTGACCACGGGTGAGTTTGATGGGAATGTGTAGGGGAATAATCACTCTGTGTCTGACCCCGGGGGTGTGTGAAGGGACGATGTGGATTGAGAATCACTCTGTGTCTGACCCCGGGAGTGTTTGATGGGACCGTGTAGAGGAATAATCTCTCTGTGTCTGACCCCGGGAGAGTGTGATGGGACGGTGTGGAGGGAGATTCACTCTGTGTCTGACCCCGGGAGAGTGTGATGGGCGGTGTAGAGGAATAATCACTCTGTGTCTGACCCCGGGAGTTTGTGACGGGACGGTGTGGAGGGAGATTCACTATGTGACTGAACCAGGGAGTGTTTGATGGGACCGTTTAGAGGAATAATCACTCTGTGTCTGACCCCCGGGAGTGTTTGATTGGACTGTGTAGAGGAATAATCACTCTGTGTCTGACCCCGGGAGTGTTTGATGGTACCTTGTAGAGGAATAATCACTCTGTGTCTGACCCCGGGATTGTTTGAAGGTACCGTGTAGAGGAATAATCACTCTGTGTCTGACCCCGGGAGTGTGTGATGGGACGGCGTGGAGGGAGATTCACTCTGTGTCTGACCACGGGAGTGTTTGATGGGACCGTGTAGAGGAATAATCACTCTGTGTCTAACCCCCGGGAGTGTTTGATAGGACCGTGTAGATCAATAATCACTCTGCGTCTGACACCGGGAAAGTTTGATGTGACCGTGTAGAGAAATAATCACTCTGTGTCTGACCCCGGGAGTGTTTGATGGGACCTTGTAGAGGAATAATCACTCTGTGTCTGACTCCGGGAGTGTTTGATGGGACCGTGTAGAGGAATAATCACTCTGTGTCTGACCCCGGGAGAGTGTGATGGGACGGTGTGGAGGGAGATCCACTGTGTGTCTGACCCCGGGAGTGTGTGATGGGCGATGTAGAGGCATAATCACTCCGTGTCTGACCCCGGGAGTGTGTGCTGGGACGGTGCGGAGGGTGGTTCACTATGTGTCTGATCCCGGGAGTGTGTGATGGGCGGTGTAGGGGGAGATTCACTCTGTGTCTGGCCCAGGGCGTGTGTAATGGGACCGTGTAGAGGAATAATCACTCTGTGTCTGACCCCGGGAGAGTTTGATGGGACCGTGTAGAGGAATAATCACTCTGTGTCTGACCCCGGGATTGTTTGATGGTACCGTGTAGAGGAATAATCAATCTGCGTCTGACCCCGGGAGTGTGTGATGGGACGGCGTGGAGGGAGATTCACTCTGTGTCTGACCACGGGAGTGTTTGATGGGACCGTGTAGAGGAATAATCACTCTGTGTCTAACCCCCGGGAGTGTTTGATAGGACCGTGTAGATCAATAATCACTCTGCGTCTGACACCGGGAAAGTTTGATGTGACCGTGTAGAGAAATAATCACTCTGTGTCTGACCCCGGGAGTGTTTGATGGGACCTTGTAGAGGAATAATCACTCTGTGTCTGACTCCGGGAGTGTTTGATGGGACCGTGTAGAGGAATAATCACTCTGTGTCTGACCCCGGGAGAGTGTGATGGGACGGTGTGGAGGGAGTTCCACTGTGTGTCTGACCCCGGGAGTGTGTGATGGGCGATGTAGAGGCATAATCACTCCGTGTCTGACACCGGGAGTGTGTGCTGGGACGGTGCGGAGGGTGGTTCACTATGTGTCTGATCCCGGGAGTGTGTGATGGGCGGTGTAGAGGGAGATTCACTCTGTGTCTGGCCCAGGGCGTGTGTAATGGGACCGTGTAGAGGAATAATCACTCTGTGTCTGACCCCGGGAGAGTTTGATGGGACCGTGTAGAGGAATAATCACTCTGTGTCTGACCCCGGGATTGTTTGATGGTACCGTGTAGAGGAATAATCAATCTGTGTCTGACCCCGGGAGTGTGTGATGGGACGGCGTGGAGGGAGATTCACTCTGTGTCTGACCCCGGGAGTGTTTGATGGGACCGTGTAGAGGAATAATCACTCTGTGTCTGACCCCCGGGAGTGTTTGATGGGACTGTGTAGAAGAATAATCACTCTGTGTCTGACCCCGGGAGTGTTTGATGGGACCGTGTAGAGGAATAATCACTCTGTGTCTGACCCCGGGATTGTTTGATGGTACCGTGTAGAGGAATAATCACTCTGTGTCTGACCCCGGGAGTGTGTGATGGGACGGCGCGAAGGGAGATTCACTCTGTGTCTGACCACGGGAGTGTTTGATGCGACCGTGTAGAGGAATAATCACTCTCTGTCTGACCATTGGAGTGTGCGATGCTACCGTGTAGAAGAATAATCGCTCTGTGTCTGACCCCCGGGAGTGTTTGAAGGGACCGTGTAGAGGAATAATCACTCTATGTCTGATCCCGGGTGTGTATGATGGGACGGTGTGGACGGAGATTCACTCTGTGTCTGACCCCGGCAGTGTTTGATAGGACCGTGTAGATCAATAATCACTCTGTGTCTGACCCCGGGAGAGTTTGATGTGACCGTGTAGAGGAATCATGACTCTGTGTCTGACCCCGGGAGTATTTGATGGGACCGTGTAGAGGAATAATCTCTCTGTGTCTGAACCGGGAGTGTGTGATTGGACAGAGTGGATTGAGATTCACTCTGTGTCTGACCCCGTGAGTGTTTGATGGGACCGTGTAGAGGAATAATGACTCTGTGTCTGACCCCCGGGAGTGTTTGATGGGACCGTGTAGCGGAATAATCACTCTGTGTCTGATCCCGGAAGTGTTTGATGGGACCGTGTAGAGGAATAATCACTCTGTGTCTGATCCCGGGAGTGTTTGATGGGACCGTGTAGAGGAATAATCATTCTGTGTCTGACCCCGGGAGAGTGTGATGGGACGGCGTGGAGGGAGATTCACTCTGTGTCTGACACAGGGTGTGTTTGATCGGACCGTGTAGAGGAATAATCACAGTGTATCAGACCCCGGGTGTGTGTGATGGGACGGTGTGGAGGGAGATTCACTCTGTGGCTGACCCCGGGTGCGTTTGATGGGACCGTGTAGAGGAACAATCACTCTGTGTCTGACCATTGGAGTGTGTGATGGGACGGTGTGGTGGGATATTCACTGTGTGTCTGACCCCGGGATTGTTTGAAGGTACCGTGTAGAGGAATAATCACTCTGTGTCTGACCCCGTGAGTGTGTGATGGGACGGCGTGGAGGGAGATTCACTCTGTGTCTGACCCCGGGAGTGTTTGATGGGACCTTGTAGAGGAATAATCACTCTGTGTCTGACTCCGGGAGTGTTTGATGGGACCGTGTAGAGGAATAATCACTCTGTGTCTGACCCCGGGAGAGTGTGATGGGACGGTGTGGAGGGAGATCCACTGTGTGTCTGACCCCGGGAGTGTGTGATGGGCGATGTAGAGGAATAATCACTCCGTGTCTGACCCCGGGAGTGTGTGCTGGGACGGTGCGGAGGGTGGTTCACTATGTGTCTGATCCCGGGAGTGTGTGATGGGCGGTGTAGAGGGAGATTCACTCTGTGTCTGGCCCAGGGCGTGTGTAATGGGACCGTGTAGAGGAATAATCACTCTGTGTCTGACCCCGGGAGTGTTTGATGGGACCGTGTAGAGGAATAATCACTCTGTGTCTGACCCCGGGAGTGTTTGATGGGACTGTGTAGAGGAATAATCACTCTGTGTCTGATGCCGGGAGTGTTTGATGGGACCGTGTAGAGGAATAATCACTCTGTGTCTGACCCCGGGATTGTTTGATGGTACCGTGTAGAGGAATAATCACTCTGTGTCTGACCCCGGGAGTGTGTGATGGGACGGCGCGAAGGGAGATTCACTCTGTGTCTGACCACGGGAGTGTTTGATGCGACCGTGTAGAGGAATAATCACTCTCTGTCTGACCATTGGAGTGTGCGATGCTACCGTGTAGAAGAATAATCGCTCTGTGTCTGACCCCCGGGAGTGTTTGATGGGACCGTGTAGAGGAATAATCACTCTATGTCTGATCCCGGGTGTGTATGATGGGACGGTGTGGACGGAGATTCACTCTGTGTCTGACCCCGGCAGTGTTTGATAGGACCGTGTAGATCAATAATCACTCTGTGTCTGACCCCGGGAGAGTTTGATGTGACCGTGTAGAGGAATCATGACTCTGTGTCTGACCCCGGGAGTATTTGATGGGACCGTGTAGAGGAATAATCTCTCTGTGTCTGACCCGGGAGTGTGTGATTGGACAGAGTGGATTGAGATTAACTCTGTGTCTGACCCCGTGAGTGTTTGATGGGAACGTGTAGAGGAATAATGACTCTGTGTCTGACCCCCGGGAGTGTTTGATGGGACCGTGCAGCGGAATAATCACTCTGTGTCTGATCCCGGGAGTGTTTGATGGGACCGTGTAGAGGAATAATCACTCTGTGTCTGATCCCGGGAGTGTTTGATGGGACCGTGTAGAGGAATAATCATTCTGTGTCTGACCCCGGGAGAGTGTGATGGGACGGCGTGGAGGGAGATTCACTCTGTGTCTGACACAGGGTGTGTTTGATCGGACCGTGTAGAGGAATAATCACAGTGTATCAGACCTCGGGTGTGTGTGATGGGACGGTGTGGAGGGAGATTCACTCTGTGGCTGACCCCGGGTGCGTTTGATGGGACCGTGTAGAGGAACAATCACTCTGTGTCTGACCATTGGAGTGTGTGATGGGACGGTGTGGTGGGATATTCTCTGTGTGTCTGACCCCGGGAGTGTGTGATAGGCGGTGTAGAGGAATAATCACTCTGTGTCTGATCCCAGGAGTGTGTGCTGGGACGGTGTGGAGGGTGGTTCACTATGTGTCTGACCCCAGGAGTGTGTGCTGGGACGGTGTGGAGGGTGGTTCACTATGTGTCTGACCCCGGGAGTGTTTGATGGGACGGTGTGGAGGGAGATTCACAGTGTCTGACCCCGGGAGTGTTTGGTGGGACCGTGTAGAGGAATAATCACTGTGTGTCTGACACACGGAGTGTTTGATGCTACCGTGTAGAGGAATAATCGCTCTGTGTCTGACCCCCGGGAGTGTTTGATGGGACCGTGTAGAGGAATAATCACTCTGTGTCTGACCATTGGAGTGTGTGATGGGACGGTGTGGAGGGAGATTCACTGTGTGTCTGACCCCGGGAGTGTGTGATGGGCGGTGGAGAGGAATAATCACTCTGTGTCTGACCCCGGAAGTGTTTGATGGGACCGTGTAGAGGAATAATCACTCTGTGTCTGACCCCGGGATTGTTTGATGGTACCGTGTAGAGGAATAATCACTCTGTGTCTGACCCCGGGAGTGTGTGATGGGACGGCGCGAAGGGAGATTCACTCTGAGTCTGATCACGGGAGTGTTTGATGGGACCGTGTAGAGGAATAATCACTCTCTGTCTGACCATTGGAGTGTGCGATGCTACCGTATAGAAGAATATTCGCTCTGTGTCTGCCCCCGGGAGTGTTTGATGGGACCGTGTAGAGGAATAATCACTCTGTGTCTGACCCCGGGATTGTTTGATGGTACCGTGTAGAGGAATAATCACTCTGTGTCTGACCCCGGGAGTGTGTGATGGGACGGCGCGAAGGGAGATTCACTCTGTGTCTGACCACGGGAGTGTTTGATGCGACCGTGTAGAGGAATAATCACTCTCTGTCTGACCATTGGAGTGTGCGATGCTACCGTGTAGAAGAATAATCGCTCTGTGTCTGACCCCCGGGAGTGTTTGAAGGGACCGTGTAGAGGAATAATCACTCTATGTCTGATCCCGGGTGTGTATGATGGGACGGTGTGGACGGAGATTCACTCTGTGTCTGACCCCGGCAGTGTTTGATAGGACCGTGTAGATCAATAATCACTCTGTGTCTGACCCCGGGAGAGTTTGATGTGACCGTGTAGAGGAATCATGACTCTGTGTCTGACCCCGGGAGTATTTGATGGGACCGTGTAGAGGAATAATCTCTCTGTGTCTGACCCGGGAGTGTGTGATTGGACAGAGTGGATTGAGATTCACTCTGTGTCTGACCCCGTGAGTGTTTGATGGGACCGTGTAGAGGAATAATGACTCTGTGTCTGACCCCCGGGAGTGTTTGATGGGACCGTGTAGCGGAATAATCACTCTGTGTCTGATCCCGGAAGTGTTTGATGGACCGTGTAGAGGAATAATCACTCTGTGTCTGATCCCGGAGTGTTTGATGGGACCGTGTAGAGGAATAATCATTCTGTGTCTGACCCCGGGAGAGTGTGATGGGACGGCGTGGAGGGAGATTCACTCTGTGTCTGACACAGGGTGTGTTTGATCGGACCGTGTAGAGGAATAATCACAGTGTATCAGACCCCGGGTGTGTGTGATGGGACGGTGTGGAGGGAGATTCACTCTGTGGCTGACCCCGGGTGCGTTTGATGGGACCGTGTAGCGGAACAATCACTCTGTGGTCTGACCATTGGAGTGTGTGATGGGACGGTGTGGTGGGATATTCACTGTGTGTCTGACCCCGGGAGTGTGTGATAGGCGGTGTAGAGGAATAATCACTCTGTGTCTGATCCCAGGAGTGTGTGCTGGGACGGTGTGGAGGGTGGTTCACTATGTGTCTGACCCCGGGAGTGTTTGATGGGACGGTGTGGAGGGAGATTCACTGTGTCTGACCCGGGAGTGTTTGGTGGGACCGTGTAGAGGAATAATCACTGTGTGTCTGACACACGGAGTGTTTGATGCTACCGTGTAGAGGAATAATCGCTCTGTGTCTGACCCCCGGGAGTGTTTGATGGGACCCGTGTAGAGGAATAATCACTCTGTGTCTGACCATTGGAGTGTGTGATGGGACGGTGTGGAGGGAGATTCACTGTGTGTCTGACCCCGGGAGTGTGTGATGGGCGGTGGAGAGGAATAATCACTCTGTGTCTGACCCCGGAAGTGTTTGATGGGACCGTGTAGAGGAATAATCACTCTGTGTCTGACCCCGGGATTGTTTGATGGTACCGTGTAGAGGAATAATCACTCTGTGTCTGACCCCGGGAGTGTGTGATGGGACGGCGCGAAGGGAGATTCACTCTGAGTCTGATCACGGGAGTGTTTGATGGGACCGTGTAGAGGAATAATCACTCTCTGTCTGACCATTGGAGTGTGCGATGCTACCGTGTAGAAGAATATTCACTCTGTGTCTGCCCCCGGGAGTGTTTGATGGGACCGTGTAGAGGAATAATCAATCTATGTCTGACCCGGGTGTGTATGATGGACGGTGTGGACGGAGATTCACTCTGTGTCTGACCCCGGGAGTGTTTGATAGGACCGTGTAGATCAATAATCACTCTGTGTCTGACCCCGGGAGAGTTTGATGTGACCGTGTAGAGGAATCATGACTCCGTGTCTGACCCCGGAGTATTTGATGGGACCGTGTAGAGGAATAATCTCTCTGTGTCTGACCCGGGAGTGTGTGATTGGACAGTGTGGATTGAGACTCACTCTGTGTCTGACCCCGTGAGTGTTTGATGGGACCGTGTAGAGGAATAATGACTCTGTGTCTGACCCCCGGGAGTGTTTGATGGGACCGTGTAGCGGAATAATCACTCTGTGTCTGATCCCGGGAGTGTTTGATGGGACCGTGTAGAGGAATAATCACTCTGTGTCTGACCCCGGGAGTGTTTGATGGGACCGTGTAGAGGAATAATCATTCCGTGTCTGACCCCGGGAGAGTGTGATGGGACGGCGTGGAGGGAGATTCACTCTGTGTCTGACCACGGGGTCAGTTTGATGGGAATGTGTAGGGGAATAATCACTCTGTGTCTGACCCCGGAGTGTGTGAAGGGACGATGTGGATTGAGAATCACTCTGTGTCTGACCCAGGGAGTGTTTGATGGGACCGTGTAGAGGAATAATCTCTCTGTGTCTGACCCCGGGAGTGTGTGATGGGACGGTGTGGAGAGAGATTCACTCTGTGTCTGTCCCCGGGAGAGTGTGATGGGCGGTGTAGAGGAATAATCACTCTCTGTCTGACCCCGGGAGTTTGTGACGGGACGGTGTGGAGGGAGATTCACTCTGTGTCTGAACCAGGGAGTGTTTGATGTGACCGTTTAGAGGAATAATCACTCTGTGTCTGACCCCCGGGAGTGTTTGATGGGACTGTGTAGAGGAATAATCACTCTGTGTCTGACCCCAGAAGTGTTTGATGGGACCTTGTAGAGGAATAATCACTCTGTGTCTGACCCCGGAATTGTTTGATGGTACCGTGTAGAGGAATAATCACTCTGTGTCTGACCCCGGGAGTGTGTGATGGGACGGCGCGAAGGGAGATTCACTCTGAGTCTGACCACGGGAGTGTTTGATGGGACCGTGTAGAGGAATAATCACTCTCTGTCTGACCATTGGAGTGTGCGATGCTACCGTGTAGAAGAATAATCGCTCTGTGTCTGCCCCCGGTAGTGTTTGATGGGACCGTGTAGAGGAATAATCACTCTATGTCTGATCCCGGGTGTGTATGATGGGACGGTGTGGACGGAGATTCACTCAGTGTCTGACCCCGGGAGTGTTTGATAGGACCGTGTAGTTCAATAATCACTCTGTGTCTGACCCCGGGAGAGTTTGATGTGACCGTGTAGAGGAATAATCACTCTGTGTCTGACCCCGGGAGAGTGTGATGTGACGGTGTGGAGGGAGATCCACTGTGTGTCTGACCCCGGGAGTGTGTGATGGGCGATGTAGAGGAATAATCACTCCGTGTCTGACCCCGGGAGTGTGTGCTGGGACGTTGCGGAGGGTTGTTCACTATGTGTCTGATCCCGGGAGTGTGTAATGGGCGGTGTAGAGGGAGGTTCACTCTGTGTCTGGCCCAGGGCGTGTGTAATGGGACCGTGTAGAGGAATAATCACTCTGTGTCTGACCCCGGGAGTGTTTGATGGGACCGTGTAGAGGAATAATCACTCTGTGCCTGACCCCGGGATTGTTTGATGGTACCGTGTATAGGAATAATCAATCTGTGTCTGACCCCGGGAGTGTGTGATGGGACGGCGTGGAGGGAGATTCACTCTGTGTCTGACCCCGGGAGTGTTTGATGGGACCGTGTAGAGGAATAATCACTCTGTGTCTGACCCCCGGGAGTGTTTGATGGGACTGTGTAGAGGAATAATCACTCTGTGTCTGACCCCGGGAGTGTTTGATGAGACCGTGTAGAGGAATAATCACTCTGTGTCTGACCCCGGGATTGTTTGATGGTACCGTGTAGAGGAATAATCACTCTTTGTCTGACCCCGGGAGTGTGTGATGGGACGGCGCGAAGGGAGATTCACTCAGTGTCTGACCACGGGAGTGTTTGATGCGACCGTGTAGAGGAATAATCACTCTCTGTCTGACCATTGGAGTGTGCGATGCTACCGTGTAGAAGAATAATCACTCTATGTCTGATCCCGGGTGTGTATGATGGGACGGTGTGGACGGAGATTCACTCTGTGTCTGACCCCGGGAGTGTTTGATAGGACCGTGTAGATCATTAATCACTCTGTGTCTGACCCCGGGAGAGTTTGATGTGACCGTGTAGAGGAATCATGACTCTGTGTCTGACCCGGGAGTGTGTGATTGGACAGAGTGGATTGAGATTCACTCTGTGTCTGACCCCGTGAGTGTTTGATGGGACCGTGTAGAGGAATAATGACTCTGTGTCTGACACCCGGGAGTGTTTGATGGGACCGTGTTGCGGAATAATCACTCTGTGTCTGATCCCGGGAGTGTTTGATGGGACCGTGTAGAGGAATAATCACTCTGTGTCTGATCCCGGGAGTGTTTGATGGGACCGTGTAGAGGAATAATCATTCTGTGTCTGTCCCCGGGAGAGTGTGATGGGACGGCGTGGAGGGAGATTCACTCTGTGTCTGACACAGGGTGAGTTTGATCGGACCGTGTAGAGGAATAATCACAGTGTATCTGACCCCGGGTGTGTGTGATGGGACGGTGTGGAGGGAGATTCACTCTGTGGCTGACCCCGGGTGCGTTTGATGGGACCGTGTAGAGAAACAATCACTCTGTGTCTGACCATTGGAGTGTGTGATGGGACGGTGTGGTGGGATATTCACTGTGTGTCTGACCCCGGGAGTGTGTGATAGGCGGTGTAGAGGAATAATCACTCTGTGTCTGATCCCAGGAGTGTGTGCTGGGACGGTGTGGAGGGTGGTTCACTATGTGTCTGACCCCAGGAGTGTGTGCTGGGACGGTGTGGAGTGTGGTTCACTATGTGTCTGATCCCGGGAGTGTGTGATGGGCGGTGTAGAGGGAGATTCACTCTGTGTCTGGCCCAGGGCGTGTGTAATGGGACCGTGTAGAGGAATAATCACTCTGTGTCTGACCCCGGGAGTGTGTGATGGGACGGCGTGGAGGGAGATTCACTCTGTGTCTGACCCGGGGAGTGTTTGATGGGACCGTGTAGAGGAATAATCACTCTGTGTCTGACCCCCGGGAGTGTTTGATGGGACTGTGTAGAGGAATAATCACTCTGTGTCTGACCCCGGGAGTGTTTGATGGGACCGTGTAGAGGAATAATCACTCTGTGTCTGACCCCGGGATTGTTTGATGGTACCGTGTAGAGGAATAATCACTCTTTGTCTGACCCCGGGAGTGTGTGATGGGACGGCGCGAAGGGAGATTCACTCTGTGTCTGACCACGGGAGTGTTTGATGCGACCGTGAAGAGGAATAATCACTCTCTGTCTGACCATTGGAGTGTGCGATGCTACCGTGTAGAAGAATAATCGCTCTGTGTCTGACCCCCGGGAGTGTTTGATGGGACCGTGTAGAGGAATAATCACTCTATGTCTGATCCCGGGTGTGTATGATGGGACGGTGTGGACGGAGATTCACTCTGTGTCTGACCCCGGGAGTGTTTGATAGGATCGTGTAGATCAATAATCACTCTGTGTCTGACCCCGGGAGAGTTTGATGTGACCGTGTAGAGGAATCATGACTCTGTGTCTGACCCCGGGAGTATTTGATGGGACAGTGTAGAGGAATAATCTCTCTGTGTCTGACCCGGGAGTGTGTGATTGGACAGAGTGGATTGAGATTCACTCTGTGTCTGACCCCGTGAGTGTTTGATGGGACCGTGTAGAGGAATAATGACTCTGTGTCTGACCCCCGGGAGTGTTTGATGGGACCGTGTAGCGGAATAATCACTCTGTGTCTGATCCCGGGAGTGTTTGATGGGACCGTGTAGAGGAATAATCACTCTGTGTCTGATCCAGGGAGTGTTTCATGGGACCGTGTAGAGGAATAATCATTCTGTGTCTGACCCCGGGAGAGTGTGATGGGACGGCGTGGAGGGAGATTCACTCTGTGTCTGACACAGGGTGTGTTTGATCGGACCGTGTAGAGGAATAATCACAGTGCATCTGACCCCGTGTGTGTGTGATGGGACGGTGTGGAGGGAGATTCACTCTGTGGCTGACCCCGGGTGCGTTTGATGGGACCGTGTAGAGGAACAATCACTCTGTGTCTGACCATTGGAGTGTGTGATGGGACGGTGTGGTGGGATATTCACTGTGTGTCTGACCCCGGGAGTGTGTGATAGGCGGTGTAGAGGAATAATCACTCTGTGTCTGATCCCAGGAGAGTGTGCTGGGACGGTGTGGAGGGTGGTTCACTATGTGTCTGACCCCAGGAGTGTGTGCTGGGACGGTGTGGAGGGTGGTTCACTATGTGTCTGACCCCGGGAGTGTTTGATGGGACGGTGTGGAGGGAGATTCACTGTGTCTGACCCCGGGAGTGTTTGGTGGGACCGTGTAGAGGAATAATCACTGTGTGTCTGACACACGGAGTGTTTGATGCAACCGTGTAGAGGAATAATCGCTCTGTGTCTGACCCCCGGGAGTGTTTGATGGGACCGTGTAGAGGAATAATCACTCTGTGTCTGACCATTGGAGTGTGTGATGGGACGGTGTGGAGGGAGATTCACTGTGTGTCTGACCGCGGGAGTGTGTGATGGGCGGTGGAGAGGAATAATCACTCTGTGTCTGACCCCGGAAGTGTTTGATGGGACCGTGTAGAGGAATAATCACTCTGTGTCTGACCCCGGGAGTGTGTGATGGGACGGCGCGAAGGGAGATTCACTCTGAGTCTGACCACGGAAGTGTTTGATGGGACCGTGTAGAGGGACAATCACTCTGTGTCTGACCATTGGAGTGTGTGATGGGACGGTGTGGTGGGATATTCACTGTGTGTCTGACCCCGGGAGTGTGTGATAGGCGGTGTAGAGGAATAATCACTCTGTGTCTGATCCCAGGAGTGTGTGCTGGGACGGTGTGGAGGGTGGTTCACTATGTGTCTGACCCCAGCAGTGTGTGCTGGGACGGTGTGGAGGGTGGTTCACTATGTGTCTGACCCCGGGAGTGTTTGATGGGACGGTGTGGAGGGAGATTCACTGTGTCTGACCCCGGGAGTGTTTGGTGGGACCGTGTAGAGGAATAATCACTGTGTGTCTGACACACGGAGTGTTTGATGGGACCGTGTAGAGGAATAATCACTCTGTGTCTGACCATTGGAGTGTGTGATGGGACGGTGTGGAGGGAGATTCACTGTGTGTCTGACCCCGGGAGTGTGTGATGGGACCGTGTAGATCAATAATCACTCTGCCTCTGACACCGGGAAAGTTTGATGTGACCGTGTAGAGAAATAATGACTCTGTGTCTGAACCCGGGAGTATTTGATGGAACCATGTAGAGGAATAATCTCTCTGTGTCTGACACCGGGAGTGTTTGATGGTACCGTGTAGAGGAATACTCTCTCTGTGTCTGACCCCGGGAGAGTGTGATGGGACGGTGTGGAGGGAGATCCACTGTGTGTCTGACCCCGGGAGTGTGTGATGGGCGGTGTAGAGGAATAATCACTCCGTGTCTGACCCCGGGAGAGTGTGCTGGGACGGTGCGGAGGGTGGTTCACTATGTGTCTGATCCCGGGAGTGTGTGATGGGCGGTGTAGAGGGAGATTCACTCTGTGTCTGGCCCAGGGCGTGTGTAATGGGACCGTGTAGAGGAAAAATCACTCTGTGTCTGACCCCGGGAGTGTTTGATGGGACCTTGTAGAGGAATAATCACTCTGTGTCTGACCCCTGGATTGTTTGATGGTACCGTGTAGAGGAATAATCAATCTGTGTCTGACCCCGGGAGTGTGTGATGGGACGGCGTGGAGGGAGATTCACTCTGTGTCTGACCCCGGGAGTGTTTGATGGGACCGTTTAGAGGAATAATCACTGTGTGTTTGACACACGGAGTGTTTGATGCTACCGTGTAGAGGAATAATCGCTCTGTGTCTGACCCCCGGGAGTGTTTGATGGGACCGTGTAGAGGAATAATCGCTCTATGTCTGACCCCGGGGGTGTGTGATGGTACCGTGTGGACGGAGTTTCACTCTGTGTCTGACCCCGGGTGCGTTTGATGGGACCGTGTAGAGGAATAATCACTCTGTGTCTGACCATTGGAGTGTGTGATGGGACGGTGGGGAGGGAGATTCACTGTGTGTCTGACCCCGGGAGTGTGTGATGGGCGGTGTAGAGGAATAATCACTCTGTGTCTGACCCCGGGAGTGTGTGCTGGGACGGTGTGGAGGCTGGTTCACTATGTGTCTGATCCCGGGAGTGTGTGATGGGCCGGCGTGGAGGGAGATTCACTCTGTGTCTGAACTCGGGTGAGTTTGATGGGAATGTGTAGAGGAATAATCACTCTGTGTCTGACCCCGGGAGTGTGTGAAGGGACGATGTGGACTGACAATCACTCTGTGCCTGACCCCGGGAGTGTTTGATGGGACCGTGTAGAGGAATAATCTCTCTGTGTCTGACCCCGGGAGTGTGTGATGTGACGGTGTGGAGGGAGATTCACTCTGTGTTTGACCCCGGGAGAGTGTGATGGGCGGTGTAGAGGAATAATCACTCTGTGTCTGACCCCGGGAGTTTGTGACGGGTCGGTGTGGAGGGAGATTCACTCTGTGTCTGAACCCGGGAGTGTTTGATGGGACCGTTTAGAGGAATAATCACTCTGAGTCTGAACCCGGGAGTGTGTGTTGGGACGATGTGGACGGAGAATCACTTTGTGTCTGACCCCGGGAGTGTTTGATGGGACCGTGTAGAGCAATAATCACTCTGTGTCTGACCCTCGGGAGTGTTTGATGGGACTGTGTAGAGGAATAATCACCCTGTGTCTGACCCCGGGAGTGTTTGATGGGACCGTGTAGAAGAATAATCACTGTGTCTGACCCCGGGAGTGTTTGATGGGACCGTGTAGAGGAATAATCTCTCTGTGTCTGACCCCGGGAGTGTGTGATGTGACGGTGTGGAGGGAGATTCACTCTGTGTTTGACCCCGGGAGAGTGTGATGGGCGGTGTAGAGGAATAATCACTCTGTGTCTGACCCCGGGAGAGTGTGCTGGGACGGTGCGGAGGGTGGTTCACTATGTGTCTGATCCCGGGAGTGTGTGATGGGCGGTGTAGAGGGAGATTCACTCTGTGTCTGGCCCAGGGCGTGTGTAATGGGACCGTGTAGAGGAAAAATCACTCTGTGTCTGACCCCGGGAGTGTTTGATGGGACCTTGTAGAGGAATAATCACTCTGTGTCTGACCCCTGGATTGTTTGATGGTACCGTGTAGAGGAATAATCACTCTGTGTCTGACCCCGGGAGTGTTTGATGGGACCGTTTAGAGGAATAATCACTGTGTGTTTGACACACGGAGTGTTTGATGCTACCGTGTAGAGGAATAATCGCTCTGTGTCTGACCCCCGGGAGTGTTTGATGGGACCGTGTAGAGGAATAATCGCTCTATGTCTGACCCCGGGGGTGTGTGATGGTACCGTGTGGACGGAGTTTCACTCTGTGTCTGACCCCGGGTGCGTTTGATGGGACCGTGTAGAGGAATAATCACTCTGTGTCTGACCATTGGAGTGTGTGATGGGACGGTGGGGAGGGAGATTCACTGTGTGTCTGACCCCGGGAGTGTGTGATGGGCGGTGTAGAGGAATAATCACTCTGTGTCTGACCCCGGGAGTGTGTGCTGGGACGGTGTGGAGGCTGGTTCACTATGTGTCTGATCCCGGGAGTGTGTGATGGGCCGGCGTGGAGGGAGATTCACTCTGTGTCTGAACTCGGGTGAGTTTGATGGGAATGTGTAGAGGAATAATCACTCTGTGTCTGACCCCGGGAGTGTGTGAAGGGACGATGTGGACTGACAATCACTCTGTGCCTGACCCCGGGAGTGTTTGATGGGACCGTGTAGAGGAATAATCTCTCTGTGTCTGACCCCGGGAGTGTGTGATGTGACGGTGTGGAGGGAGATTCACTCTGTGTTTGACCCCGGGAGAGTGTGATGGGCGGTGTAGAGGAATAATCACTCTGTGTCTGACCCCGGGAGTTTGTGACGGGTCGGTGTGGAGGGAGATTCACTCTGTGTCTGAACCCGGGAGTGTTTGATGGGACCGTTTAGAGGAATAATCACTCTGAGTCTGAACCCGGGAGTGTGTGTTGGGACGATGTGGACGGAGAATCACTTTGTGTCTGACCCCGGGAGTGTTTGATGGGACCGTGTAGAGCAATAATCACTCTGTGTCTGACCCTCGGGAGTGTTTGATGGGACTGTGTAGAGGAATAATCACTCTGTGTCTGACCCCGGGAGTGTTTGATGGGACCGTGTAGAGGAATAATCACTCTGTGTCTGACCCCGGGATTGTTTGATGGTACTGTGTAGAGGAATAATCACTCTGTGTCTGACCCCGGGAGTGTGTGATGGGACGGCGCGAAGGGAGATTCGCTCTGTGTCTGACTACGGGAGTGTTTGATGGGACCGTGTAGAGGAATAATCACTCTCTGTCTGACCATTGGAGAGTGTGATGTTACCGTGTAGAATAATAATCGCTCTGTGTCTGACACCCGGGAGTGTTTGATGGGACCGTGTAGAGGACTAATCACTCTATGTCTGATCCCTGGTGTGTATGATGGGACGGTGTGGACGGAGATTCACTCTGTGACAGACCCCGTGAGTGTTTGATTGGACCGTGTAGAGCAATAATGACTCTGTGTCTGACCCCGGGAGTATTTGATGGGACCGTGTAGAGGAATAATCTCTCTGTGTCTGACCCGGGAGTGTGTGATTGGACGGAGTGGATTGAGATTCACTCTGTGTCTGACCCCGTGAGTGTTTGATGGGACCGTGTAGAGGAATAATCACTCTGTGTCAGACCCCCGGGAGTGTTTGATGGGACCGTGTAGCGGAATAATCACTCTGTGTCTGATCCCGGGAGTGTTTGATGGGACCGTGTAGAGGAATAATCACTCTGTGTCTGACCCCGGGAGTGTTTGATGGAACCGTGTAGAGGAATAATCATTCTGTGTCTGACCCCGGGAGAGTGTGATGGGACGGCGTGGAGGGAGATTCCCTCTGTGTCTGACACAGGGAGTGTTTGATGGGACCGTGTAGAGGAATAATCACTCTGTGTCTGACCATTGGAGTGTGTGATGGGACGGTGTGGAGGGAGATTCACTCTGTGTCTGACACAGGGAGTGTTTGATCGGACCGTGTAGAGGAATAATCACTGTGTCTCTGACCCCGGGTGTGTGTGATGGGACGGTGTGGAGGGAGATTCACTCTGTGTCTGACCCCGGGTGCGTTTGATGGGACCGTGTAGAGGAATAATCACTCTGTGTCTGACCATTGGAGTGTGTGATAGGACGGTGTGGAGGGAGATTCACTGTGTGTCTGACCCCGGGAGTGTGTGATGTGACGGTGTGGAGGGAGATTCACTCTGTGTTTGACCCCGGGAGAGTGTGATGGGCGGTGTAGAGGAATAATCACTCTGTGTCTGACCCCGGGAGTTTGTGACGGGTCGGTGTGGAGGGAGATTCTCTCTGTGTCTGAACCCGGGAGTGTTTGATGGGACCGTGTAGAGGAATAATCACTCTGTGTCTGACCCCGGGAGTGTTTGATGGGTCCGTGTAGAGGAATAATCATGCTGTGTCTGACCCCGGGAGAGTGTGATGGGACGGCGTGGAGGGAGATTCACTCTGTGTCTGACACAGGGAGTGTTTGATGGGACCGTGTAGAGGAATAATCACTCTGTGTCTGACCATTGGAGTGTGTGATGGGACGGTGTGGAGGGAGATTCACTCTGTGTCTGACACAGGGAGTGTTTGATCGGACCGTGTAGAGGAATAATCACTGTGTCTCTGACCCCGGGTGTGTGTGCTGGGACGGTGTGGAGGGAGATTCACTCTGTGTCTGACCCCGGGTGCGTTTGATGGGACCGTGTAGAGGAATAATCACTCTGTGTCTGACCATTGGAGTGTGTGATGGGACGGTGTGGAGGGAGATTCACTCTGTGTCTGACCCCGTGAGTGTGTGATGTGACGGTGTGGAGGGAGATTCACTCTGTGTTTGACCCCGGGAGAGTGTGATGGGCGGTGTAGAGGAATAATCACTCTGTGTCTGACCCCGGGAGTTTGTGACGGGTCGGTGTGGAGGGAGATTCACTCTGTGTCTGAACCCGGGAGTGTTTGATGGGACCGTTTAGAGGAATAATCACTCTGAGTCTGAACCCGGGAGTGTGTGTTGGGACGATGTGGACGGAGAATCACTTTGTGTCTGACCCCGGGAGTGTTTGATGGGACCGTTTAGAGGAATAATCACTCTGTGTCTGACCCCCGGGAGTGTTTGATGGGACTGTGTAGAGGAATAATCACTCTGTGTCTGACCCCGGGAGTGTTTGATGGGACCGTGTAGAGGAATAATCACTCTGTGTCTGACCCCGGGATTGTTTGATGGTACTGTGTAGAGGAATAATCACTCTGTGTCTGACCCCGGGAGTGTTTGATGGGACCGTGTAGAGGAATAATCACTCTGTGTCTGACCCCGGGATTGTTTGATGGTACTGTGTAGAGGAATAATCACTCTGTGTCTGACCCCGGGAGTGTGTGATGGGACGGCGCGAAGGGAGATTCGCTCTGTGTCTGACTACGGGAGTGTTTGATGTGACCGTGTAGAGGAATAATCACTCTCTGTCTGACCATTGGAGAGTGTGATGCTACCGTGTAGAATAATAATCGCTCTGTGTCTGACACCCGGGAGTGTTTGATGGGACCGTGTAGAGGACTAATCACTCTATGTCTGATCCAGGGAGTCGTGTGCTGGTACGGTGTGGAGGGTGGTTCACTATGTGTCTGACCCCGGGAGTGTGTGCTGGGACGGTGTGGAGGGTGGTTCACTATGTGTCTGACCCCGGGAGTGTTTGATGGGACGGTGTGGAGGGAGATTCACTATGTCTGACCCCGGGAGTGTTTGGTGGGACCGTGTAGAGGAATAATCACTGTGTGTCTGACACACGGAGTGTTTGATGCTACCGTGTAGAGGAATAACCGCTCTGTGTCTGACCCCCGGGAGTGTTTGATGGGACCGTGTAGAGGAATAATCACTCTGTGGAGTGTGTGATGGGACGGTGTGGAGGGAGATTCACTGTGTGTCTGACCCCGGGAGTGTGTGATGGGCGGTGGAGAGGAATAATCACTCTGTGTCTGACCCCGGGAGTGTGTGCTCGGACGGTGTGGAGGCTGGTTCACTATGTGTCTGACCACGGGTGAGTTTGATGGGAATGTGTAGAGGAATAATCACTCTGTGTCTGACCCAGGGAGTGTGTGAAGGGGGACGATGTGGATTGAGAATCACTCTGTGTCTGACCCCGGGAGTGTTTGATGGGACCGTGTAGAGGAATAATCTCTCTGTGTCTGACACCGGGGAGTGTGTGATGGGACGGTGTGGAGGGAGATTCACTCTGTGTCTGAAACCGGGAGTGTTTGATGGGACCGTTTAGAGGAATAATCACTCTGTGTCTGACCCCCGGGAGTGTTTGATGGGACTGTGTAGAGGAATAATCACTCTGTGTCTGACCCCGGGAGTGTTTGATGGGACCTTGTAGAGTAATAATCACTCTGTGTCTGACCCAGGGATTGTTTGAAGGTACCGTGTAGAGGAATAATCACTCTGTGTCTGACCCCGGGAGTGTGTGATGGGACGGCGTGGAGGGAGATTCACTCTGTGTCTGACCACGGGAGTGTTTGATGGGACCGTGTAGAGGAATAATCACTCTGTGTCTGACCCCCGGGAGTGTTTGATAGGACCGTGTAGATCAATAATCACTCTGCCTCTGACACCGGGAAAGTTTGATGTGACCGTGTAGAGAAATAATGACTCTGTGTCTGAACCCGGGAGTATTTGATGGGACCATGTAGAGGAATAATCTCTCTGTGTCTGACCCCGGGAGTGTTTGATGGTACCGTGTAGAGGAATACTCTCTCTGTGTCTGACCCCGGGAGAGTGTGATGGGACGGTGTGTAGGGAGATCCACTGTGTGTCTGACCCCGGGAGTGTGTGATGGGCGGTGTAGTGGGGAATAATCACTCCGTGTCTGACCCCGGGAGAGTGTGCTGGGACGGTGCGGAGGGTGGTTCACTATGTGTCTGATCCCGGGAGTGTGTGATGGGCGGTGTAGAGGGAGAATCACTCTGTGTCTGGCCCAGGGCGTGTGTAATGGGACCGTGTAGAGGAATAATCACTCTGTGTCGGACCCCGGGAGTGTTTGATGGGACCTTGTAGAGGAATAATCACTCTGTTTCTGACCCCTGGATTGTTTGATGGTACCGTGTAGAGGAATAATCAATCTGTGTCTGACCCCGGGAGTGTGTGATGGGACGGCGTGGAGGGAGATTCACTCTGTGTCTGACCCCGGGAGTGTTTGATGGGACCGTTTAGAGGAATAATCACTGTGTGTTTGACACACGGAGTGTTTGATGCTACCGTGTAGAGGAATAATCGCTCTGTGTCTGACCCCCGGGAGTGTTTGATGGGACCGTGTAGAGGAATAATCGCTCTATGTCTGACCCCGGGGGTGTGTGATGGTACCGTGTGGACGGAGTTTCACTCTGTGTCTGACCCCGGGTGCGTTTGATGGGACCGTGTAGAGGAATAATCACTCTGTGTCTGACCATTGGAGTGTGTGATGGGACGGTGGGGAGGGAGATTCACTGTGTGTCTGACCCCGGGAGTGTGTGATGGGCGGTGTAGAGGAATAATCACTCTGTGTCTGACCCCGGGAGTGTGTGCTGGGACGGTGTGGAGGCTGGTTCACTATGTGTCTGAACCCGGGAGTGTGTGTTGGGACGATGTGGACGGAGAATCACTTTGTGTCTGACCCCGGGAGTGTTTGATGGGACCGTGTAGAGGAATAATCACTCTGTGTCTGACCCCCGGGAGTGTTTGATGGGACTGTGTAGAGGAATAATCACTCTGTGTCTGACCCCGGCAGTGTTTGATGGGACCGTGTAGAGGAATAATCACTCTGTGTCTGTCCCCGGGATTGTTTGATGGTACTGTGTAGAGGAATAATCACTCTGTGTCTGACCCCGGGAGTGTGTGATGGGACGGCGCGAAGGGAGATTCGCTCTGTGTCTGACTACGGGAGTGTTTGATGGGACCGTGTAGAGGAATAATCACTCTCTGTCTGACCATTGGAGAGTGTGATGCTACCGTGTAGAATAATAATCGCTCTGTGTCTGACACCCGGGAGTGTTTGATGGGACCGTGTAGAGGACTAATCACTCTATGTCTGATCCCTGGTGTGTATGATGGGACGGTGTGGACGGAGATTCACTCTGTGACAGACCCCGGGAGTGTTTGATAGGACCGTGTAGATCAATAATCACTCTGTGTCTGACCCCGGGAGAGTTTGAATTGACCGTGTAGAGCAATAATGACTCTGTGTCTGACCCCGGGAGTATTTCATGGGACCGTGTAGAGGAATAATCTCTCTGTGTCTGACCCGGTAGTGTGTGACTGGACGGAGTGGATTGAGATTTACTCTGTGTCTGACCCCGTGACTGTTTGATGGGACCGTGTAGAGGAATAATCACTCTGTGTCAGACCCCCGGGAGTGTTTGATGGGACCGTGTAGCGGAATAATCACTCTGTGTCTGATCCCGGGAGTGTTTGATGGGACCGTGTAGAGGAATAATCACTCTGTGTCTGACCCCGGGAGTGTTTGATGGGACCGTGTAGAGGAATAATCATTCTGTGTCTGACCCCGGGAGAGTGTGATGGGACGGCGTGGAGGGAGATTCACTCTGTATCTGACACAGGGAGTGTTTGATGGGACCGTGTAGAGGAATAATCACTCTGTGTCTGACCATTGGAGTGTGTGATGGGACGGTGTGGAGGGAGATTCACTCTGTGTCTGACACAGGGAGTGTTTGATCGGACCGTGTAGAGGAATAATCACTGTGTCTCTGACCCCGGGTGTGTGTGATGGGACGGTGTGGAGGAAGATTCACTCTGTGTCTGACCCCGGGTGCGTTTGATGGGACCGTGTAGAGGAATAATCACTCTCTGTCTGACCATTGGAGAGTGTGATGCTACCGTGTAGAATAATAATCGCTCTGTGTCTGACACCCGGGAGTGTTTGATGGGACCGTGTAGAGGACTAATCACTCTATGTCTGATCCCGGGTGTGTATGATGGGACGGTGTGGACGGAGATTCACTCTGTGACAGACCCCGGGAGTGTTTGATAGGACCGTGTAGATCAATAATCACTCTGTGTCTGACCCCGGGAGAGTTTGAATTGACCGTGTAGAGCAATAATCACTCTCTGTCTGACCATTGGAGTGTGTGATGGGACGCTGTGGAGGGAGATTCACTGTGTGTCTGACCCCGGGAGTGTGTGATGTGACGGTGTGGAGGGAGATTCACTCTGTGTTTGACCCCGGGAGAGTGTGATGGGCGGTGTAGAGGAATAATCACTCTGTGTCTGACCCCGGGAGTTTGTGACGGGTCGGTGTGGACTGAGATTCTCTCTGTGTCTGAACCCGGGAGTGTTTGATGGGACCGTGTAGAGGAATAATCACTCTGTGTCTGACCCCGGGAGTGTTTGATGGGTCCGTGTAGAGGAATAATCATTCTGTGTCTGACCCCGGGAGAGTGTGATGGGACGGCGCGAAGGGAGATTCGCTCTGTGTCTGACTACGGGAGTGTTTGATGGGACCGTGTAGAGGAATAATCACTCTCTGTCTGACCATTGGAGAGTGTGATGCTACCGTGTAGAATAATAATCGCTCTGTGTCTGACACCCGGGAGTGTTTGATGGGACCGTGTAGAGGACTAATCACTCTATGTCTGATCCCTGGTGTGTATGATGGGACGGTGTGGACGGAGATTCACTCTGTGACAGACCCCGGGAGTGTTTGATAGGACCGTGTAGATCAATAATCACTCTGTGTCTGACCCCGGGAGAGTTTGAATTGACCGTGTAGAGCAATAATGACTCTGTGTCTGACCCCGGGAGTATTTCATGGGACCGTGTAGAGGAATAATCTCTCTGTGTCTGACCCGGTAGTGTGTGACTGGACGGAGTGGATTGAGATTCACTCTGTGTCTGACCCCGTGACTGTTTGATGGGACCGTGTAGAGGAATAATCACTCTGTGTCAGACCCCCGGGAGTGTTTGATGGGACCGTGTAGCGGAATAATCACTCTGTGTCTGATCCCGGGAGTGTTTGATGGGACCGTGTAGAGGAATAATCACTCTGTGTCTGACCCCGGGAGTGTTTGATGGGACCGTGTAGAGGAATAATCATTCTGTGTCTGACCCCGGGAGAGTGTGATGGGACGGCGTGGAGGGAGATTCACTCTGTATCTGACACAGGGAGTGTTTGATGGGACCGTGTAGAGGAATAATCACTCTGTGTCTGACCATTGGAGTGTGTGATGGGACGGTGTGGAGGGAGATTCACTCTGTGTCTGACACAGGGAGTGTTTGATCGGACCGTGTAGAGGAATAATCACTGTGTCTCTGACCCCGGGTGTGTGTGATGGGACGGTGTGGAGGAAGATTCACTCTGTGTCTGACCCC
Organism: Hypanus sabinus; assembly: GCF_030144855.1. Taxonomy (NCBI): domain Eukaryota; kingdom Metazoa; phylum Chordata; class Chondrichthyes; order Myliobatiformes; family Dasyatidae; genus Hypanus; species Hypanus sabinus. Next base: position 541,561 of record NW_026780961.1, read on the forward strand.
GGGTGCTTTTGATGGGACCGTGTAGAGGAATAATCACTCTGTGTCTGACCATTGGAGTGTGTGATGGGACGGTGTGGAGGGAGATTCACTGTGTGTCTGACCCCGGGAGTGTGTGATGTGACGGTGTGGAGGGAGATTCACTCTGTGTTTGACCCCGGGAGAGTGTGATGGGCGGTGTAGAGGAATAATCACTCTGTGTCTGACCCCGGGAGTTTGTGACGGGTCGGTGTGGACTGAGATTCTCTCTGTGTCTGAACCCGGGAGTGTTTGATGGGACCGTGTAGAGGAATAATCACTCTGTGTCTGACCCCGGGAGTGTTTGATGGGTCCGTGTAGAGGAATAATCTTTCTGTGTCTGACCCCGGGAGAGTGTGATGGGACGGCGTGGAGGGAGATTCACTCTGTGTCTGACACAGGGAGTGTTTGATGGGACCGTGTAGAGGAATAATCACTCTGTGTCTGACCATTGGAGTGTGTGATGGGACGTGTGGAGGGAGATTCACTCTGTGTCTGACACAGGGAGTGTTTGATCGGACCGTGTAGAGGAATAATCACTGTGTCTCTGACCCCGGGTGTGTGTGATGGGACGGTGTGGAGGGAGATTCACTCTGTGTCTGACCCCGGGTGCGTTTGATGGGACCGTGTAGAGGAATAATCACTCTGTGTCTGACCATTGGAGTGTGTGATGGGACGGTGTGGAGGGAGATTCACTCTGTGTCTGACCCCTGGAGTGTGTGATGTGACGGTGTGGAGGGAGTTTCACTCTGTGTTTGTCCCCGGGAGAGTGTGATGGGCGGTGTAGAGGAATAATCACTCTGTGTCTGACCCCCGGGAGTGTTTGATGGGACTGTGTAGAGGAATAATCACTCTGTGTCTGACCCCGGGAGTGTTTGATGAGACCGTGTAGAGGAATAATCACTCTGTGTCTGACCCCGGGATTGTTTGATGGTACTGTGTAGAGGAATAATCACTCTGTGTCTGACCCCGGGAGTGTGTGATGGGACGGCGCGAAGGGAGATTCGCTCTGTGTCTGACTACGGGAGTGTTTGATGGGACCGTGTAGAGGAATAATCACTCTCTGTCTGACCATTGGAGAGTGTGATGCTACCGTGTAGAATAATAATCGCTCTGTGTCTGACACCCGGGAGTGTTTGATGGGACCGTGTAGAGGACTAATCACTCTATGTCTGATCCCGGGTGTGTATGATGGGACGGTGTGGACGGAGATTCACTCTGTGACAGACCCCGGGAGTGTTTGATAGGACCGTGTAGATCAATAATCACTCTGTGTCTGACCCCGGGAGAGTTTGAATTGACCGTGTAGAGCAATAATGACTCTGTGTCTGACCCCGGGAGTATTTGATGGGACCGTGTAGAGGAATAATCTCTCTGTGTCTGACCCGGGAGTGTGGGATTGGACGGAGTGGATTGAGATTCACTCTGTGTCTGACCCCGTGAGTGTTTTTTCTTGGGACCGTGTAGAGGAATAATCACTCTGTGTCAGACCCCCGGGAGTGTTTGATGGGACCGTGTAGCGGAATAATCACTCTGTGTCTGATCCCGGGAGTGTTTGATGGGACCGTGTAGAGGAATAATCACTCTGTGTCTGACCCCGGGAGTGTTTGATGGGACCGTGTAGAGGAATAATCATTCTGTGTCTGACCCCGGGAGAGTGTGATGGGACGGCGTGGAGGGAGATTCACTCTGTGTCTGACACAGGGAGTGTTTGATGGGACCGTGTAGAGGAATAATCACTGTGTCTCTGACCCCGGGTGTGTGTGATGGGACGGTGTGGAGGGAGATTCACTCTGTGTCTGACCCCGGGTGCGTTTGATGGGACCGTGTAGAGGAATAATCACTCTGTGTCTGACCATTGGAGTGTGTGATGGGACGGTGTGGAGGGAGATTCACTGTGTGTCTGACCCCGGGAGTGTGTGATGGGCGGTGTAGAGGAATAATCACTCTGTGTCTGACCCAGGGAGTGTATGCTGGGACGGTGTGCATGGTGGTTCACTATGTGTCTGATCCCGGGAATGTGTGATGGGTGTGGTGGAGGGAGATTCACTCTGCGTCTGACCCAGGGCGTGGGTGATGGGACCGTGTAGAGGAATAATCACTCTGTGTCTGACTCCGGAAGTGTTTGATGGGACCGTGTAGAGGAATAATCACTCTCTGTCTGACCCCGGGAGAGTGTGATGGGACGGCGTGGAGGGAGATTCACTCTCTGTCTGACACAGGGAGTGTTTTATCGGACCGTTTAGAGGAATAATCACAGTGTGTCTGACCCCGTGTGTGTATGATGGGACGGAGTGGAGGGAGATTCACTCTGTGTCTGACCCCGGGTGCGTTTGATGGGACCGTGTAGAGAAATAATCACTCTGTGTCTGACCATTGGAGTGTGTGATGGGACGGTGTGGAGGGAGATTCACTGTGTGTCTGACCCCGGGAGTGTGTGATGGGCGGTGTAGAGGAATAATCACTCTGTGTCTGAACCCGGGAGTGTGTGCTGGGACGGTGTGGAGGGTGGTTCACTATGTGTCTGATCCCGGGAGTGTGTGATGGGCGGTGTAGAGGGAGATTCACTCTGTGTCTGGCCCAGGGCGTGTGTAATGGGACCGTGTAGAGGAATAATCATTCTGTGTCTTACCCCGGGAGTGTTTGATGGGTCCGTGTAGAGGAATAATCACTCTGTGTCTGACCCCGGGATTGTGTGATGGGACGGCGTGGAGGGAGATTCACTCTGTGTCTGACCCCGGGAGTGTTTGATGGGACCGTTTAGAGGAATAATCACTGTGTGTCTGACACACGGAGTGTTTGATGCTACCGTGTAGAGGAATAATCGCTCTGTGTCCGACCGCCGGGAGTGTTTGATCGGACCGTGTAGAGGAATAATCACTTTATGTCTGACCCCGGGGGAGTGTGATGGGACGGTGTGGACGGAGATTCACTCTGTGTCTGACCCCGGTTGCGTTTGATGGGACCGTGTAGAGGAATAATCACTCTGTGTCTGACCCGGCAGTGTGTGATTGGACGGAGTGGATTGAGATTCACTCTCTGTCTGACCCCGTGAGTGTTTGATGGGACCGTGTAGAGGAATAATCACTCTGTGTCAGTCTCCCGGGAGTATTTGATGGGACCGTGTAGCGGAATAATCACTCTGTGTCTGATCCCGGGAGTGTTTGATGGGACCGTGTAGAGGAATAATCACTCTGTGTCTGACCCCGGGAGTGTTTGATGGGACCGTGTAGAGGAATAATCATTTTGTGTCTGACCCCGGGAGAGTGTGATGGGACGGCGTGGAGGGAGATTCACTCTGTGTCTGACACAGGGAGTGTTTGATCGGACCGTGTAGAGGAATAATCACAGTGTCTCTGACCCCTGGTGTGTGTGATGGGACGGTGTGGAGGGAGATTCACTCTGTGACAGACCCCGGGAGTGTTTGATAGGACCGTGTAGAGGAATAATCACTCTCTGTCTGACCATTGGAGAGTGTGATGCTGCCGTGTAGAATAATAATCGCTCTGTGTCTGACACCCGGGAGTGTTTGATGGGACCGTGTAGAGGACTAATCACTCTATGTCTGATCCCGGGTGTGTATGATGGGACCGTGTGGACGGAGGTTCACTCTCTGACAGACCCCGGGAGTGTTTGATAGGACCGTGTAGATCAATAATCACTCTGTGTCTGACCCCGGGAGAGTTTGATGTGACCGTGTAGAGCAATAATGACTCTGTGTCTGACCCCGGGAGTGTTTGATGGGACCGTGTAGAGGAATAATCTCTCTGTGTCTGACCCGGGAGTGTGTGATTGGACGGAGTGGATTGTGATTCACACTGTGTCTGAACCCGTGAGTGTTTGATGGGACCGTGTAGAGGAATAATCACTCTCTGTCTGACCATTGGAGAGTGTGATGCTGCCGTGTAGAATAATAATCGCTCTGTGTCTGACACCCGGGAGTGTTTGATGGGACCGTGTAGAGGACTAATCACTCTATGTCTGATCCCGGGTGTGTATGATGGGACGGTGTGGACGGAGATTCACTCTCTGACAGACCCCGGGAGAGTTTGATAGGACCGTGTAGATCAATAATCACTCTGTGTCTGACCCCGGGAGAGTTTGATGTGACCGTGTAGAGCAATAATGACTCTGTGTCTGACCCCGGGTGTATTTGATGGGACCGTGTAGAGGAATAATCTCTCTGTGTCTGACCCGGGAGTGTGTGATTGGACGGAGTGGATTGAGATTCACACTGTGTCTGACCCCGTGAGTGTTTGATGGGACCGTGTAGAGGAATAATCACTCTGTGTCAGACCCCCGGGTGTGTTTGATGGGACCGTGTAGCGGAATAATCACTCTGTGTCTGATCCCGGGAGTGTTTGATGGGACCGTGTAGAGGAATAATCATTCTGTGTCTGACCCCGGGAGAGTGTGATGGGACGGCGTGGAGGGAGATTCCCTCTGTGTCTGACACAGGGAGTGTTTGATCGGACCGTGTAGAGGAATAATCACAGTGTCTCTGACCCCGGGTGTGTATGATGGGACGGAGTGGAGGGAGATTCACTCTGTGTCTGACCCCGGGTGCGTTTGATGGGACCGTGTAGAGAAATAATCACTCTGTGTCTGACCATTGGAGTCTGTGATGGGACGGTGTGGAGGGAGATTCACTGTGTGTCTGACCCCGGGAGTGTGTGTTGGGCGGTGTAGAGGAATAATCACTCTGTGTCTGAACCCGGGAGTGTGTGCTGGGACGGTGTGGAGGGTGGTTCACTATGTGTCTGATCCCGGGAGTGTGTGATGGGCGGTGTAGAGGGAGATTCACTCTGTGTCTGGCCCAGGGCGTGTGTAATGGGACCGTGTAGAGGAATAATCATTCTGTGTCTGACCCCGGGAGTGTTTGATGGGACCGTGTAGAGGAATAATCACTCTGTGTCTGACCCCGGGATTGTGTGATGGGACGGCGTGGAGGGAGATTCACTCTGTGTCTGACCCCGGGAGTGTTTGATGGGACCGTTTAGAGGAATAATCACTGTGTGTCTGACACACGGAGTGTTTGATGCTACCGTGTAGAGGAATAATCACTCTGTGTCTGACCCCGGGAGAGTTTGAATTGACCGTGTAGAGCAATAATGACCTTGTGTCTGACCCCGGGAGTATTTGATGGGACCGTGTAGAGGAATAATCTCTCTGTGTCTGACCCGGGAGTGTGGGATTGGACGGAGTGGATTGAGATTCACTCTGTGTCTGACCCCGTGAGTGTTTGATGGGACCGTGTAGAGGAATAATCACTCTGTGTCAGACCCCCGGGAGTGTTTGATGGGACCGTGTAGCGGAATAATCACTCTGTGTCTGATCCCGGGAGTGTTTGATGGGACCGTGTAGAGGAATAATCACTCTGTGTCTGACCCCGGGAGTGTTTGATGGGACCGTGTAGAGGAATAATCATTCTGTGTCTGACCCCGGGAGAGTGTGATGGGACGGCGTGGAGGGAGATTCACTCTGTGTCTGACACAGGGAGTGTTTGATGGGACCGTGTAGAGGAATAATCACTGTGTCTCTGACCCCGGGTGTGTGTGATGGGACGGTGTGGAGGGAGATTCACTCTGTGTCTGACCCCGGGTGCGTTTGATGGGACCGTGTAGAGGAATAATCACTCTGTGTCTGACCATTGGAGTGTGTGATGGGACGGGGTGGAGGGAGATTCACTGTGTGTCTGACCCCGGGAGTGTGTGATGGGCGGTGTAGAGGAATAATCACTCTGTGTCTGACCCAGGGAGTGTATGCTGGGACGGTGTGCATGGTGGTTCACTATGTGTCTGATCCCGGGAATGTGTGATGGGTGTGGTGGAGGGAGATTCACTCTGCGTCTGACCCAGGGCGTGGGTGATGGGACCGTGTAGAGGAATAATCACTCTGTGTCTGACCCCGGGAGTGTTTGATGGGACCGTGTAGAGGAATAATCATTTTGTGTCTGACCCCGGGAGAGTGTGATGGGACGGCGCGGAGGGAGATTCACTCTGTGTCTGACACAGGGAGTGTTTGATCGGACCGTGTAGAGGAATAATCACAGTGTCTCTGACCCCTGGTGTGTGTGATGGGACGGTGTGGAGGGAGATTCACTCTGTGACAGACCCCGGGAGTGTTTGATAGGACCGTGTAGAGGAATAATCACTCTCTGTCTGACCATTGGAGAGTGTGATGCTGCCGTGTAGAATAATAATCGCTCTGTGTCTGACACCCGGGAGTGTTTGATGGGACCGTGTAGAGGACTAATCACTCTATGTCTGATCCCGGGTGTGTATGATGGGACGGTGTGGACGGAGGTTCACTCTCTGACAGACCCCGGGAGCGTTTGATAGGACCGTGTAGATCAATAATCACTCTGTGTCTGACCCCGGGAGAGTTTGATGTGACCGTGTAGAGCAATAATGACTCTGTGTCTGACCCCGGGAGTGTTTGATGGGACCGTGTAGAGGAATAATCTCTCTGTGTCTGACCTGGGAGTGTGTGATTGGACGGAGTGGATTGAGATTCACACTGTGTCTGACCCCGTGAGTGTTTGATGGGACCGTGTAGAGGAATAATCACTCTCTGTCTGACCATTGGAGAGTGTGATGCTGCCGTGTAGAATAATAATCGCTCTGTGTCTGACACCCGGGAGTGTTTGATGGGACCGTGTAGAGGACTAATCACTCTATGTCTGATCCCGGGTGTGTATGATGGGACGGTGTGGACGGAGATTCACTCTCTGACAGACCCCGGGAGTGTTTGATAGGACCGTGTAGATCAATAATCACTCTGTGTCTGACCCCGGGAGAGTTTGATGTGACCGTGTAGAGCAATAATGACTCTGTGTCTGACCCCGGGTGTATTTGATGGGACCGTGTAGAGGAATAATCTCTCTGTGTCTGACCCGGGAGTGTGTGATTGGACGGAGTGGATTGAGATTCACACTGTGTCTGACCCCGTGAGTGTTTGATGGGACCGTGTAGAGGAATAATCACTCTGTGTCAGACCACCGGGTGTGTTTGATGGGACCGTGTAGCGGAATAATCACTCTGTGTCTGATCCCGGGAGTGTTTGATGGGACCGTGTAGAGGAATAATCACTCTGTGTCTGACCCCGGGAGAGTGTGATGGGACCGTGTAGAGGAATAATCACTCTCTGTCTGACCCCGGGAGAGTGTGATGGGACGGCGTGGAGGGAGATTCACTCTCTGACAGACCCCGGGAGTGTTTGATAGGACCGTGTAGATCAATAATCACTCTGTGTCTGACCCCGGGAGAGTTTGATGTGACCGTGTAGAGCAATAATGACTCTGTGTCTGACCCCGGGAGTGTGTGATGTGCGGTGTAGAGGAATAATCACTCTGTGTCTGAACCCGGGAGTGTGTGCTGGGACGGTGTGGAGGGTGGTTCACTATGTGTCTGATCCCGGGAGTGTGTGATGGGCGGTGTAGAGGGAGATTCACTCTGTGTCTGGCCCAGGGCGTGTGTAATGGGACCGTGTAGAGGAATAATCATTCTGTGTCTGACCCCGGGAGTGTTTGAAGGGACCGTGTAGAGGAATAATCACTCTGTGTCTGACCCCGGGAGTGTGTGATGTGCGGTGTAGAGGAATAATCACTCTGTGTCTGAACCCGGGAGTGTGTGCTGGGACGGTGTGGAGGGTGGTTCACTATGTGTCTGATCCCGGGAGTGTGTGATGGGCGGTGTAGAGGGAGATTCACTCTGTGTCTGGCCCAGGGCGTGTGTAATGGGACCGTGTAGAGGAATAATCATTCTGTGTCTGACCCCGGGAGTGTTTGATGGGACCGTGTAGAGGAATAATCACTCTGTGTCTGACCCCGGGATTGTGTGATGGGACGGCGTGGAGGGAGATTCACTCTGTGTCTGACCCCGGGAGTGTTTGATGGGACCGTTTAGAGGAATAATCACTGTGTGTCTGACACACGGAGTGTTTGATGCTACCGTGTAGAGGAATAATCACTCTGTGTCTGACCCCGGGAGAGTTTGAATTGACCGTGTAGAGCAATAATGACTCTGTGTCTGACCCCGGGAGTATTTGATGGGACCGTGTAGAGGAATAATCTCTCTGTGTCTGACCCGGGAGTGTGGGATTGGACGGAGTGGATTGAGATTCACTCTGTGTCTGACCCCGTGAGTGTTTGATGGGACCGTGTAGAGGAATAATCACTCTGTGTCAGACCCCCGGGAGTGTTTGATGGGACCGTGTAGCGGAATAATCACTCTGTGTCTGATCCCGGGAGTGTTTGATGGGACCGTGTAGAGGAATAATCATTCTGTGTCTGACCCCGGGAGAGTGTGATGGGACGGCGTGGAGGGAGATTCACTCTGTGTCTGACACAGGGAGTGTTTGATGGGACCGTGTAGAGGAATAATCACTGTGTCTCTGACCCCGGGTGTGTGTGATGGGACGGTGTGGAGGGAGATTCACTCTGTGTCTGACCCCGGGTGCGTTTGATGGGACCGTGTAGAGGAATAATCACTCTGTGTCTGACCATTGGAGTGTGTGATGGGACGGTGTGGAGGGAGATTCACTGTGTGTCTGACCCCGGGAGTGTGTGATGGGCGGTGTAGAGGAATAATCACTCTGTGTCTGACCCAGGGAATGTATGCTGGGACGGTGTGCATGGTGGTTCACTATGTGTCTGATCCCGGGAATGTGTGATGGGTGTGGTGGAGGGAGATTCACTCTGCGTCTGACCCAGGGCGTGGGTGATGGGACCGTGTAGAGGAATAATCACTCTGTGTCTGACTCCGGAAGTGTTTGATGGGACCGTGTAGAGGAATAATCACTCTCTGTCTGACCCCGGGAGAGTGTGATGGGACGGCGTGGAGGGAGATTCACTCTCTGACAGACCCCGGGAGTGTTTGATAGGACCGTGTAGATCAATAATCACTCTGTGTCTGACCCCGGGAGAGTTTGATGTGACCGTGTAGAGCAATAATGACTCTGTGTCTGACCCCGGGAGTGTTTGATGGGACCGTGTAGAGGAATAATCTCTCTGTGTCTGACCCGGGAGTGTGTGATTGGACGGAGTGGATTGAGATTCACACTGTGTCTGACCCCGTGAGTGTTTGATGGGACCGTGTAGAGGAATAATCACTCTCTGTCTGACCATTGGAGAGTGTGATGCTGCCGTGTAGAATAATAATCGCTCTGTGTCTGACACCCGGGAGTGTTTGATGGGACCGTGTAGAGGACTAATCACTCTATGTCTGATCCCGGGTGTGTATGATGGGACGGTGTGGACGGAGATTCACTCTCTGACAGACCCCGGGAGTGTTTGATAGGACCGTGTAGATCAATAATCACTCTGTGTCTGACCCCGGGAGAGTTTGATGTGACCGTGTAGAGCAATAATGACTCTGTGTCTGACCCCGGGTGTATTTGATGGGACCGTGTAGAGGAATAATCTCTCTGTGTCTGACCCGGGAGTGTGTGATTGGACGGAGTGGATTGAGATTCACACTGTGTCTGACCCCGTGAGTGTTTGATGGGACCGTGTAGAGGAATAATCACTCTGTGTCAGACCACCGGGTGTGTTTGATGGGACCGTGTAGCGGAATAATCACTCTGTGTCTGATCCCGGGAGTGTTTGATGGGACCGTGTAGAGGAATAATCACTCTGTGTCTGACCCCGGGAGAGTGTGATGGGACCGTGTAGAGGAATAATCACTCTCTGTCTGACCCCGGGAGAGTGTGATGGGACGGCGTGGAGGGAGATTCACTCTCTGACAGACCCCGGGAGTGTTTGATAGGACCGTGTAGATCAATAATCACTCTGTGTCTGACCCCGGGAGAGTTTGATGTGACCGTGTAGAGCAATAATGACTCTGTGTCTGACCCCGGGAGTGTGTGATGTGCGGTGTAGAGGAATAATCACTCTGTGTCTGAACCCGGGAGTGTGTGCTGGGACGGTGTGGAGGGTGGTTCACTATGTGTCTGATCCCGGGAGTGTGTGATGGGCGGTGTAGAGGGAGATTCACTCTGTGTCTGGCCCAGGGCGTGTGTAATGGGACCGTGTAGAGGAATAATCATTCTGTGTCTGACCCCGGGAGTGTTTGAAGGGACCGTGTAGAGGAATAATCACTCTGTGTCTGACCCCGGGAGTGTGTGATGTGCGGTGTAGAGGAATAATCACTCTGTGTCTGAACCCGGGAGTGTGTGCTGGGACGGTGTGGAGGGTGGTTCACTATGTGTCTGATCCCGGGAGTGTGTGATGGGCGGTGTAGAGGGAGATTCACTCTGTGTCTGGCCCAGGGCGTGTGTAATGGGACCGTGTAGAGGAATAATCATTCTGTGTCTGACCCCGGGAGTGTTTGATGGGACCGTGTAGAGGAATAATCACTCTGTGTCTGACCCCGGGATTGTGTGATGGGACGGCGTGGAGGGAGATTCACTCTGTGTCTGACCCCGGGAGTGTTTGATGGGACCGTTTAGAGGAATAATCACTGTGTGTCTGACACACGGAGTGTTTGATGCTACCGTGTAGAGGAATAATCACTCTGTGTCTGACCCCGGGAGAGTTTGAATTGACCGTGTAGAGCAATAATGACTCTGTGTCTGACCCCGGGAGTATTTGATGGGACCGTGTAGAGGAATAATCTCTCTGTGTCTGACCCGGGAGTGTGGGATTGGACGGAGTGGATTGAGATTCACTCTGTGTCTGACCCCGTGAGTGTTTGATGGGACCGTGTAGAGGAATAATCACTCTGTGTCAGACCCCCGGGAGTGTTTGATGGGACCGTGTAGCGGAATAATCACTCTGTGTCTGATCCCGGGAGTGTTTGATGGGACCGTGTAGAGGAATAATCATTCTGTGTCTGACCCCGGGAGAGTGTGATGGGACGGCGTGGAGGGAGATTCACTCTGTGTCTGACACAGGGAGTGTTTGATGGGACCGTGTAGAGGAATAATCACTGTGTCTCTGACCCCGGGTGTGTGTGATGGGACGGTGTGGAGGGAGATTCACTCTGTGTCTGACCCCGGGTGCGTTTGATGGGACCGTGTAGAGGAATAATCACTCTGTGTCTGACCATTGGAGTGTGTGATGGGACGGTGTGGAGGGAGATTCACTGTGTGTCTGACCCCGGGAGTGTGTGATGGGCGGTGTAGAGGAATAATCACTCTGTGTCTGACCCAGGGAATGTATGCTGGGACGGTGTGCATGGTGGTTCACTATGTGTCTGATCCCGGGAATGTGTGATGGGTGTGGTGGAGGGAGATTCACTCTGCGTCTGACCCAGGGCGTGGGTGATGGGACCGTGTAGAGGAATAATCACTCTGTGTCTGACTCCGGAAGTGTTTGATGGGACCGTGTAGAGGAATAATCAATCTCTGTCTGACCCCGGGAGAGTGTGATGGGACGGCGTGGAGGGAGATTCACTCTCTGACAGACCCCGGGAGTGTTTGATAGGACCGTGTAGATCAATAATCACTCTGTGTCTGACCCCGGGAGAGTTTGATGTGACCGTGTAGAGCAATAATGACTCTGTGTCTGACCCCGGGAGTGTTTGATGGGACCGTGTAGAGGAATAATCTCTCTGTGTCTGACCCGGGAGTGTGTGATTGGACGGAGTGGATTGAGATTCACACTGTGTCTGACCCCGTGAGTGTTTGATGGGACCGTGTAGAGGAATAATCACTCTCTGTCTGACCATTGGAGAGTGTGATGCTGCCGTGTAGAATAATAATCGCTCTGTGTCTGACACCCGGGAGTGTTTGATGGGACCGTGTAGAGGACTAATCACTCTATGTCTGATCCCGGGTGTGTATGATGGGACGGTGTGGACGGAGATTCACTCTCTGACAGACCCCGGGAGTGTTTGATAGGACCGTGTAGATCAATAATCACTCTGTGTCTGACCCCGGGAGAGTTTGATGTGACCGTGTAGAGCAATAATGACTCTGTGTCTGACCCCGGGTGTATTTGATGGGACCGTGTAGAGGAATAATCTCTCTGTGTCTGACCCGGGAGTGTGTGATTGGACGGAGTGGATTGAGATTCACACTGTGTCTGACCCCGTGAGTGTTTGATGGGACCGTGTAGAGGAATAATCACTCTGTGTCAGACCCCCGGGTGTGTTTGATGGGACCGTGTAGCGGAATAATCACTCTGTGTCTGATCCCGGGAGTGTTTGATGGGACCGTGTAGAGGAATAATCATTCTGTGTCTGACCCCGGGAGAGTGTGATGGGACGGCGTGGAGGGAGATTCCCTCTGTGTCTGACACAGGGAGTGTTTGATCGGACCGTGTAGAGGAATAATCACAGTGTCTCTGACCCCGGGTGTGTATGATGGGACGGAGTGGAGGGAGATTCACTCTGTGTCTGACCCCGGGTGCGTTTGATGGGACCGTGTAGAGAAATAATCACTCTGTGTCTGACCATTGGAGTCTGTGATGGGACGGTGTGGAGGGAGATTCACTGTGTGTCTGACCCCGGGAGTGTGTGTTGGGCGGTGTAGAGGAATAATCACTCTGTGTCTGAACCCGGGAGTGTGTGCTGGGACGGTGTGGAGGGTGGTTCACTATTTGTCTGATCCCGGGAGTGTGTGATGGGCGGTGTAGAGGGAGATTCACTCTGTGTCTGGCCCAGGGCGTGTGTAATGGGACCGTGTAGAGGAATAATCATTCTGTGTCTGACCCCGGGAGTGTTTGATGGGACCGTGTAGAGGAATAATCACTCTGTGTCTGACCCCGGGATTGTGTGATGGGACGGCGTGGAGGGAGATTCACTCTGTGTCTGACCCCGGGAGTGTTTGATGGGACCGTTTAGAGGAATAATCACTGTGTGTCTGACACACGGAGTGTTTGATGCTACCGTGTAGAGGAATAATCGCTCTGTGTCCGACCGCCGGGAGTGTTTGATCGGACCGTGTAGAGGAATAATCACTTTATGTCTGACCCCGGGGGAGTGTGATGGGACGGTGTGGACGGAGATTCACTCTGTGTCTGACCCCGGTTGCGTTTGATGGGACCATGTAGAGGAATAATCACTCTGTGTCTGACCCGGCAGTGTGTGATTGGACGGAGTGGATTGAGATTCACTCTCTGTCTGACCCCGTGAGTGTTTGATGGGACCGTGTAGAGGAATAATCACTCTGTGTCAGACTCCCGGGAGTATTTGATGGGACCGTGTAGCGGAATGATCACTCTGTGTCTGATCCCGGGAGTGTTTGATGGGACCGTGTAGAGGAATAATCACTCTGTGTCTGACCCCGGGAGTGTTTGATGGGACCGTGTAGAGGAATAATCATTTTGTGTCTGACCCCGGGAGAGTGTGATGGGACGGCGTGGAGGGAGATTCACTCTGTGTCTGACACAGGGAGTGTTTGATCGGACCGTGTAGAGGAATAATCACAGTGTCTCTGACCCCTGGTGTGTGTGATGGGACGGTGTGGAGGGAGATTCACTCTGTGACAGACCCCGGGAGTGCTTGATAGGACCGTGTAGAGGAATAATCACTCTCTGTCGGACCATTGGAGAGTGTGATGCTGCCGTGTAGAATAATAATCGCTCTGTGTCTGACACCCGGGAGTGTTTGATGGGACCGTGTAGAGGACTAATCACTCTATGTCTGATCCCGGGTGTGTATGATGGGACGGTGTGGACGGAGATTCACTCTCTGACAGACCCCGGGAGTGTTTGATAGGACCGTGTAGATCAATAATCACTCTGTGTCTGACCCCGGGAGAGTTTGATGTGACCGTGTAGAGCAATAATGACTCTGTGTCTGACCCCGGGTGTATTTGATGGGACCGTGTAGAGGAATAATCTCTCTGTGTCTGACCCGGGAGTGTGTGATTGGACGGAGTGGATTGAGATTCACACTGTGTCTGACCCCGTGAGTATTTGATGGGACCGTGTAGAGGAATAATCACTCTGTGTCAGACCCCCGGGTGTGTTTGATGGGACCGTGTAGCGGAATAATCACTCTGTGTCTGATCCCGGGTGTGTTTGATGGGACCGTGTAGAGGAATAATCATTCTGTGTCTGACCCCGGGTGTGTGTCATGGGACGGTGTGGAGGGAGATTCTCTCTGTGTCTGACCCCGGGTGCGTTTGATGGGACCGTGTAGAGGAATAATCACTCTGTGTCTGACCATTGGAGTGTGTGATGGGACGGTGTGGAGGGAGATTCACTGTGTGTCTGACCCCGGGATTGTGTGATGGGAGTGGTGGCGGGAGATTCACTCTGCGTCTGACCCAGGGCGTGGGTGATGGGACCGTGTAGAGGAATAATCACTCTGTGTCTGACCACGGGATTGTTTGATGGGACGGTGTGGAGGGAGATACACTGTGTCTGACACCGGGGGTGTTTGATGGGACCGTGTAGAGGAATAATCACTCTGTGTCTGACTCCGTGAGTGTTCGATGGGACCGTGTAGAGGAATAATCACTCTCTGTCTGACCCCGGGAGAGTGTGATGGGACGGCGTGGAGGGAGATTCACTCTGTGTCTGACACAGGGAGTGTTTGATCGGACCGTTTAGAGGAATAATCACAGTGTCTCTGACCCCGTGTGTGTATGATGGGACGGAGTGGAGGGAGATTCACTCTGTGTCTGACCCCGGGTGCGTTTGATGGGACCGTGTAGAGGAATAATCACTCTGTGTCTGACCATTGGAGTGTGTGATGGGACGGTGTGGAGGGAGATTCACTGTATGTCTGACCCCGGGAGTGTGTGATGGGCGGTGTAGAGGAATAATCACTCTGTGTCTGAACCCGGGAGTGTGTGCTGGGACGGTGTGGAGGGTGGTTCACTATGTGTCTGATCCCGGGAGTGTGTGATGGGCGGTGTAGAGGGAGATTCACTCTGTGTCTGGCCCAGGGCGTGTGTAATGGGACCGTGTAGAGGAATAATCACTCTGTGTCTGACCCCGGAGTGTTTGATGGGACCGTGTAGAGGAATAATCACTCTGTGTCTGACCCCGGGATTGTTTGATGGTACCGTGTAGAGGAATAATCAATCTGAGTCTGACCCCCGGGAGTGTTTGATCGGACCGTGTAGAGGAATAATCACTCTATGTCTGACCCCGGGAGTGTGTGATGGGACGGCGTGGAGGGAGATTCACTCTGTGTCTGACCCCGGGAGTGTTTGATGGGACCGTTTAGAGTAATAATCACTGTGTGTCTGACACACGGAGTCTTTGATGCTACCGTGTAGAGGAATAATCGCTCTGTGTCTGACCCCCGGGATTGTTTGATGGGACCGTGTAGAGGAATAATCGCTCTATGTCTGACCCCGGGAGAGTGTGATGGGACGGCGTGGAGGGAGATTCACTCTGTGTCTGACACAGGGAGTGTTTGATCGGACCGTTTAGAGGAATAATCACAGTGTGTCTGACCCCGTGTGTGTATGATGGGACGGAGTGGAGGGAGATTCACTCTGTGTCTGACCCCGGGTGCGTTTGATGGGACCGTGTAGAGGAATAATCACTCTGTGTCTGACCATTGGAGTGTGTGATGGGACGTTGTGGAGGGAGATTCACTGTGTGTCTGACCCCGGGAGTGTGTGATGGGCGGTGTAGAGGAATAATCACTCTGTGTCTGACCCCGGGAGTGTGTGCTGGGACGGTGTGGAGGCTGGTTCCCTATGTGTCTGATCCCGGGTGAGTTTGATGGGAATGTGTAGAGGAAAAATCACTCTGTGTCTGACCCCGGGAGTGTGTGAAGGGACGATGTGGATTGAGAATCACTCTGTGTCTGACCCCGGGAGTGTTTGATGGGACCGTGTAGAGGAATAATCTCTCTGTGTCTGACCCCGGGAGTGTGTGATGTGACGGTGTGGGAGGGAGATTCACTCTGTGTTTGACCCCGGGAGAGTGTGATGGGCGGTGTAGAGGAATAATCACTCTGTGTCTGACCCCGGGAGTTTGTGACGGGTCGGTGTGGAGGGAGATTCACTCTGTGTCTGAACCCGGGAGTGTTTGATGGGACCGTTTAGAGGAATAATCACTCTGAGTCTGAACCCGGGAGTGTGTGTTGGGACGATGTGGACGGAGAATCACCTTGTATCTGACCCCGGGAGTGTTTGATGGGACCGTGTAGAGGAATAATCACTGTGTCTGACCCCCGGGAGTGTTTGATGGGACTGTGTAGAGGAATAATCACTCTGTGTCTGACCCCGGGATTGTTTGATGGTACCGTGTAGAGGAATAATCACTCTGTGTCTGACCCCGGGAGTGTGTGATGGGACGGCGCGAAGGGAGATTCACTCTGTGTCTGACCACGGGAGTGTTTGATGGGACCGTGTAGAGGAATAATCACTCTCTGTCTGACCATTGGAGAGTGTGATGCTACTGTGTAGAATAATAATCGCTCTGTGTCTGACACCCGGGAGTGTTTGATGGGACCGTGAAGAGGACTAATCACTCTATGTCTGATCCCGGGTGTGTATGATGGGACGGTGTGGACGGAGATTCACTCTGTGACAGACCCCGGGAGTGTTTGTTAGGACCGTGTAGATCAATAATCACTCTGTGTCTGACCCCGGAAGAGTTTGATGTGACCGTGTAGAGCAATAATGACTCTGTGCCTGACCCCGTGTGTATTTGATGGGACCGTGTAGAGGAATAATTTCTCTGTGTCTGACCCCGGGAGTGTTTGATGGTACCGTGTAGAGGAATAATCTCTCTGTGTCTGACCCGGGAGTGTGTGATTGGACGGAGTGGATTGAGATTCACTCTGTGTCTGACCCCGTGAGTGTTTGATGGGACCTTGTAGAGGAATAATCACTCTGTGTCAGACCCCCGGGAGTGTTTGTTGGGACCGTGTAGCGGAATAATCACTCTGTGTCTGATCCCGGGAGTGTTTGATGGGACCGTGTAGAGGAATAATCACTCTGTGTCTGACCCCGGGAGTGTTTGATGGGACCGTGTAGAGGAATAATCACAGTGTGTCTGACCCCGGGAGAGTGTGATGGGACGGCGTGGAGGGAGATTCACTCTGTGTCTGACACAGGGAGTGTTTGATCGGACCGTGTAGAGGAATAATCACAGTGTGTCTGACCCCGGGTGTGTGTGATGGGACGGTGTGGAGGGAGATCCACTCTGTGGCTGACCCCGGGTGCGTTTGATGGGACCGTGTAGAGGAATAATCACTCTGTGTCTGACCATTGGAGTGTGTGATGGGACGGTGTGGAGGGAGATTCACTCTGTGTCTGACACAGGGAGTGTTTGATCGGACCGTGTAGAGGAATAATCACAGTGTCTCTGACCCCGGGTGTGTGTGATGGGACGGTGTGGAGGGAGATTCACTCTGTGTCTGACCCCGGGAGCGTTTGATGGGACCGTGTAGAGGAATAATCACTCTGTGTCTGACCATTGGAGTGTGTGATGGGACGGTGTGGAGGGAGATTCACTGTGTGTCTGACCCCGGGAGTGTATTCTGGGACGGTGTGCAGGGTGGTTCACTATGTGTCTGATCCCGGGAATGTGTGATGGGAGTGGTGGCGGGAGATTCACTCTGCGTTTGACCCAGGGCGTGGGTGATGGGACCGTGTAGAGGAATAATCACTCTGTGTCTGACCACGGGATTGTTTGATCGGACGATGTGGACGGAGAATCACTTTGTGTCTGACCCCCGGGAGTGTTTGATGGGACTGTGATGAGTAATAATCACTCTGTGTCTGACCCCGGGAGTCTTTGATGGGACCGTGTAGAGGAATAATCACTCTGCGTCTGACCCCGGGATTGTTTGATGGTACCGTGTAGAGGAATAATCACTCTGTGTCTGACCCCGGGAGTGTGTGATGGGACGGCGCGAAGGGAGATTCACTCTGTGTCTGACCACGGGAGTGTTTGATGGGACCGTGTAGAGGAATAATCACTCTCTGTCTGACCATTGGAGAGTGTGATGCTACCGTGTAGAATAATAATCGCTCTGTGTCTGACACCCGGGAGTGTTTGATGGGACCGTGTAGAGGACTAATCACTCTATGTCTGATCCCGGGTGTGTATGATGGGACGGTGTGGACGGAGATTCACTCTGTGACAGACCCCGGGAGTGTTTGATAGGACCGTGTAGATCAATAATCACTCTGTGTCTGACCCCGGGAGAGTTTGATGTGACCGTGTAGAGCAATAATGACTCTGTGTCTGACCCCGTGTTTATTTGATGGGACCGTGTAGAGGAATAATTTCTCTGTGTCTGACCCCGGGAGTGTTTGATGGGACCTTGTAGAGGAATAATCACTCTGTGTCTGATCCCGGGAGTGTTTGATGGGAACGTGTAGAGGAATAATCACTCTGTGTCTGACCCCGGGAGTGTTTGATGGGACCGTGTAGAGGAATAATCACTCTGAGTCTGACCCCGGGAGTGTTTGATGGGACCGTGTAGAGGAATAATCATTCTGTGTCTGACCCCGGGAGAGCGTGATGGGACGGCGTGGAGGGAGATTCACTCTGTGTCTGACACAGGGAGTGTTTGATCGGACCGTGTAGAGGAATAATCACAGTGTGTCTGACCCCGGGTGTGTGTGATGGGACGGTGTGGAGGGAGATTCACTCTGTGGCTGACCCCGGGTGCGTTTGATGGGACCGTGTAGAGGAATAATCACTCTGTGTCTGACCATTGGAGTGTGTGATGGGACGGTGTGGAGGGAGATTCACTCTGTGTCTGACACAGGGAGTGTTTGATCGGACCGTGTAGAGGAATAATCACAGTGTCTCTGACCCCGGGTGTGTGTGATGGGACGGTGTAGAGGAATAATCACTCTGTGTCTGACCCCGGGAGTGTGTGCTGGGACGGTGTGGAGGCTGGTTCACTATATGTCTGATCCCGGGTGAGTTTGATGGGAATGTGTTGAGGAAAAATCACTCTGTGTCTGACACAGGGAGTGTTTGATCGGACCGTTTAGAGGAATAATCACAGTGTGTCTGACCCCGTGTGTGTATGATGTGACGGAGTGGAGGGAGATTCACTCTGTGTCTGACCCCGGGTGCGTTTGATGGGACCGTGTAGAGGAATAATCACTCTGTGTCTGACCATTGGAGTGTGTGATGGGACGGTGTGGAGGGAGATTCACTGTGTGTCTGACCCCGGGAGTGTGTGATGGGCGGTGTAGAGGAATAATCACTCTGTGTCTGACCCCGGGAGTGTGTGCTGGGACGGTGTGGAGGCTGGTTCACTATGTGTCTGATCCCGGGAGTGTGTGATGGGCCGGCGTGGAGGGAGATGCACTCTGTGTCTGACCCCGGGTGAATTTGATGGGAATGTGTAGAGGAAAAATCACTCTGTGTCTGACCCCGGGATTGTTTGATGGTACCGTGTAGAGGAATAATCACTCTGTGTCTGACCCCGGGAGTGTGTGATGGGACGGCGCGAAGGGAGATTCACTCTGTGTCTGACCACGGGAGTGTTTGATGGGACCGTGTAGAGGAATAATCACTCTCTGTCTGACCATTGGAGAGTGTGATGCTACTGTGTAGAATAATAATCGCTCTGTGTCTGACACCCGGGAGTGTTTGATGGGACCGTGAAGAGGACTAATCACTCTATGTCTGATCCCGGGTGTGTATGATGGGACGGTGTGGACGGAGATTCACTCTGTGACAGACCCCGGGAGTGTTTGTTAGGACCGTGTAGATCAATAATCACTCTGTGTCTGACCCCGGAAGAGTTTGATGTGACCGTGTAGAGCAATAATGACTCTGTGTCTGACCCCGTGTGTATTTGATGGGACCGTGTAGAGGAATAATTTCTCTGTGTCTGACCCCGGGAGTGTTTGATGGTACCGTGTAGAGGAATAATCTCTCTGTGTCTGACCCGGGAGTGTGTGATTGGACGGAGTGGATTGAGATTCACTCTGTGTCTGACCCCGTGAGTGTTTGATGGGACCTTGTAGAGGAATAATCACTCTGTGTCAGACCCCCGGGAGTGTTTGTTGGGACCGTGTAGCGGAATAATCACTCTGTGTCTGATCCCGGGAGTGTTTGATGGGACCGTGTAGAGGAATAATCACTCTGTGTCTGACCCCGGGAGTGTTTGATGGGACCGTGTAGAGGAATAATCACAGTGTGTCTGACCCCGGGAGAGT
The DNA here is from genome assembly GCF_030144855.1 of Hypanus sabinus. Lineage (NCBI taxonomy): Eukaryota > Metazoa > Chordata > Chondrichthyes > Myliobatiformes > Dasyatidae > Hypanus > Hypanus sabinus. The sequence continues at coordinate 561,622 of NW_026780961.1, forward strand.
GTGATGGGACGGCGTGGAGGGAGATTCACTCTGTGTCTGACACAGGGAGTGTTTGATCGGACCGTGTAGAGGAATAATCACAGTGTGTCTGACCCCGGGTGTGTGTGATGGGACGGTGTGGAGGGAGATCCACTCTGTGGCTGACCCCGGGTGCGTTTGATGGGACCGTGTAGAGGAATAATCACTCTGTGTCTGACCATTGGAGTGTGTGATGGGACGGTGTGGAGGGAGATTCACTCTGTGTCTGACACAGGGAGTGTTTGATCGGACCGTGTAGAGGAATAATCACAGTGTCTCTGACCCCGGGTGTGTGTGATGGGACGGTGTGGAGGGAGATTCACTCTGTGTCTGACCCCGGGAGCGTTTGATGGGACCGTGTAGAGGAATAATCACTCTGTGTCTGACCATTGGAGTGTGTGATGGGACGGTGTGGAGGGAGATTCACTGTGTGTCTGACCCCGGGAGTGTATTCTGGGACGGTGTGCAGGGTGGTTCACTATGTGTCTGATCCCGGGAATGTGTGATGGGAGTGGTGGCGGGAGATTCACTCTGCGTTTGACCCAGGGCGTGGGTGATGGGACCGTGTAGAGGAATAATCACTCTGTGTCTGACCACGGGATTGTTTGATCGGACGATGTGGACGGAGAATCACTTTGTGTCTGACCCCCGGGAGTGTTTGATGGGACTGTGTAGAGTAATAATCACTCTGTGTCTGACCCCGGGAGTCTTTGATGGGACCGTGTAGAGGAATAATCACTCTGCGTCTGACCCCGGGATTGTTTGATGGTACCGTGTAGAGGAATAATCACTCTGTGTCTGACCCCGGGAGAGTGTGATGGGACGGCGCGAAGGGAGATTCACTCTGTGTCTGACCACGGGAGTGTTTGATGGGACCGTGTAGAGGAATAATCACTCTCTGTCTGACCATTGGAGAGTGTGATGCTACCGTGTAGAATAATAATCGCTCTGTGTCTGAAACCCGGGAGTGTTTGATGGGACCGTGTAGAGGACTAATCACTCTATGTCTGATCCCGGGTGTGTATGATGGGACGGTGTGGACGGAGATTCACTCTGTGACAGACCCCGGGAGTGTTTGATAGGACCGTGTAGATCAATAATCACTCTGTGTCTGACCCCGGGAGAGTTTGATGTGACCGTGTAGAGCAATAATGACTCTGTGTCTGACCCCGTGTGTATTTGATGGGACCGTGTAGAGGAATAATTTCTCTGTGTCTGACCCCGGGAGTGTTTGATGGGACCGTGTAGAGGAATAATCACTCTGTGTCTGATCCCGGGAGTGTTTGATGGGAACGTGTAGAGGAATAATCACTCTGTGTCTGACCCCGGGAGTGTTTGATGGGACCGTGTAGCGGAATAATCACTCTGTGTCTGACCCCGGGAGTGTTTGATGGGACCGTGTAGAGGAATAATCATTCTGTGTCTGACCCCGGGAGAGTGTGATGGGACGGCGTGGAGGGAGATTCACTCTGTGTCTGACACAGGGAGTGTTTGATCGGACCGTGTAGAGGAATAATCACAGTGTGTCTGACCCCGGGTGTGTGTGATGGGACGGTGTGGAGGGAGATTCACTCTGTGGCTGACCCCGGGTGCGTTTGATGGGACCGTGTAGAGGAATAATCACTCTGTGTCTGACCATTGGAGTGTGTGATGGGACGGTGTGGAGGGAGATTCACTCTGTGTCTGACACAGGGAGTGTTTGATCGGACCGTGTAGAGGAATAATCACAGTGTCTCTGACCCCGGGTGTGTGTGATGGGACGGTGTAGAGGAATAATCACTCTGTGTCTGACCCCGGGAGTGTGTGCTGGGACGGTGTGGAGGCTGGTTCACTATATGTCTGATCCCGGGTGAGTTTGATGGGAATGTGTTGAGGAAAAATCACTCTGTGTCTGACACAGGGAGTGTTTGATCGGACCGTTTAGAGGAATAATCACAGTGTGTCTGACCCCGTGTGTGTATGATGTGACGGAGTGGAGGGAGATTCACTCTGTGTCTGACCCCGGGTGCGTTTGATGGGACCGTGTAGAGGAATAATCACTCTGTGTCTGACCATTGGAGTGTGTGATGGGACGGTGTGGAGGGAGATTCACTGTGTGTCTGACCCCGGGAGTGTGTGATGGGCGGTGTAGAGGAATAATCACTCTGTGTCTGACCCCGGGAGTGTGTGATGTGACGGTGTGGAGGGAGATTCACTCTGTGTTTGACCCCGGGAGTGTGTGATGGGCGGTGTAGAGGAATAATCACTCTGTGTCTGACCCCGGGAGTTTGTGACGGGTCGGTGTGGAGGGAGATTCACTCTGTGTCTGAACCCGGGAGTGTTTGATGGGACCGTGAAGAGGAATAATCACTGTGTCTGACCCCCGGGAGTGTTTGATGGGACTGTGTAGAGGAATAATCACTCTGTGTCTGACCCCGGGAGTCTTTGATGGGACCGTGTAGAGGAATAATCACTCTGCGTCTGACCCCGGGATTGTTTGATGGTACCGTGTAGAGGAATAATCACTCTGTGTCTGACCCCGGGAGTGTGTGATGGGACGGCGCGAAGGGAGATTCACTCTGTGTCTGACCACGGGAGTGTCTGATGGGACCGTGTAGAGGAATAATCACTCTCTGTCTGACCATTGGAGAGTGTGATGCTACCGTGTAGAATAATAATCGCTCTGTGTCTGACACCCGGGAGTGTTTGATGGGACCGTGTAGAGGACTAATCAGTCTATGTCTGATCCCGGGTGTGTATGATGGGACGGTGTGGTCGGAGATTCACTCTGTGACAGTCCCCGGGAGTGTTTGAGAGGACCGTGTAGATCAATAATCACTCTGTGTCTGACCCCGGGAGAGTTTGATGTGACCGTGTAGAGCAATAATGACTCTGTGTCTGACCCCGTGTGTATTTGATGGGACCGTGTAGAGGAATAATTTCTCTGTGTCTGACCCCGGGAGTGTTTGATGGTACCGTGTAGAGGAATAATCTCTCTGTGTCTGACCCGGGAGTGTGTGATTGGACGGAGTGGATTGAGATTCACTCTGTGTCTGACCCCGTGAGTGTTTGATGGGACCGTGTAGAGGAATAATCACTCTGTGTCAGACCCCCGGGAGTGTTTGATGGGACCGTGTAGCGGAATAATCACTCTGTGTCTGATCCCGGGAGTGTTTGATGGGACCGTGTAGAGGAATAATCACTCTGTGTCTGACCCCGGGAGTGTTTGATGGGACCGTGTAGAGGAATAATCATTCTGTGTCTGACCCCGGGAGAGTGTGATGGGACGGCGTGGAGGGAGATTCACTCTGTGTCTGACACAGGGAGTGTTTGATCGGACCGTGTAGAGGAATAATCACAGTGTGTCTGACCCCGTGTGTGTGTGATGGGACGGTGTGGAGGGAGATTCTCTCTGTGGCTGACCCCGAGTGCGTTTGATGGGACCGTGTAGAGGAATAATCACTCTGTGTCTGACCATTGGAGTGTGTGATGGGACGGTGTGGAGGGAGATTCACTGTGTGTCTGACCCCGGGAGTGTATTCTGGGACGGTGTGCAGGGTGGTTCACTATGTGTCTGATCCCGGGAATGTGTGATGGGAGTGGTGGCGGGAGATTCACTCTGCGTTTGACCCAGGGCGTGGGTGATGGGACCGTGTAGAGGAATAATCACTCTGTGTCTGACCACGGGATTGTTTGATGGGACGATGTGGACGGAGAATCACTTTGTGTCTGACCCCCGGGAGTGTTTGATGGGACTGTGTAGAGTAATAATCACTCTGTGTCTGACCGCGGGAGTCTTTGATGGGACCGTGTAGAGGAATAATCACTCTGCGTCTGACCCCGGGATTGTTTGATGGTACCGTGTAGAGGAATAATCACTCTGTGTCTGACCCCGGGAGTGTGTGATGGGACGGCGCGAAGGGAGATTCACTCTGTGTCTGACCACGGGAGTGTTTGATGGGACCGTGTAGAGGAATAATCACTCTCTGTCTGACCATTGGAGAGTGTGATGCTACCGTGTAGAATAATAATCGCTCTGTGTCTGACACCCGGGAGTGTTTGATGGGACCGTGTAGAGGACTAATCACTCTATGTCTGATCCCGGGTGTGTATGATGGGACGGTGTGGACGGAGATTCACTCTGTGACAGACCCCGGGAGTGTTTGATAGGACCGTGTAGATCAATAATCACTCTGTGTCTGACCCCGGGAGAGTTTGATGTGACCGTGTAGAGCAATAATGACTCTGTGTCTGACCCCGTGTGTATTTGATGGGACCGTGTAGAGGAATAATTTCTCTGTGTCTGACCCCGGGAGTGTTTGATGGGACCGTGTAGAGGAATAATCACTCTGTGTGTGATCCCGGGAGTGTTTGATGGGAACGTGTAGAGGAATAATCACTCTGTGTCTGACCCCGGGATTGTTTGATGGGACCGTGTAGAGGAATAATCATTCTGTGTCTGACCCCGGGAGAGTGTGATGGGACGGCGTGGAGGGAGATTCACTCTGTGTCTGACACAGGGAGTGTTTGATCGGACCGTGTAGAGGAATAATCACAGTGTGTCTGACCCCGGGTGTGTGTGATGGGACGGTGTGGAGGGAGATTCACTCTGTGGCTGACCCCGGCTGCGTTTGATGGGACCGTGTAGAGGAATAATCACTCTGTGTCTGACCATTGGAGTGTGTGATGGGACGGGGTGGAGGGAGATTCACTCTGTGTCTGACACAGGGAGTGTTTGATCGGACCGTGTAGAGGAATAATCACAGTGTCTCTGACCCCGGGTGTGTGTGATGGGACGGTGTGGAGGGAGATTCACTCTGTGTCTGACCCCGGGTGCGTTTGATGGGACCGTGTAGAGGAATAATCACTCTGTGTCTGACCATTGGAGTGTGTGATGGGACGGTGTGGAGGGAGATTCACTGTGTATCTGACCCCGGGAGTGTATTCTGTGTGGTTCACTATGTGTCTGATCCCGGGAATGTGTGATGGGAGTGGTGGCGGGAGATTCACTCTGCGTTTGACCCAGGGCGTGGGTGATGGGACCGTGTAGAGGAATAATCACTCTGTGTCTGACCACGGGATTGTTTGATGGGACGGTGTGGAGGGAGATACACTCTGTCTGACCCCGGGGGTGTTTGATGGGAGCGTGTAGAGGAATAATCACTCTGTGTCTGACTCCGGAGTGTTTGAAGGGACCGTGTAGAGGAATAATCACTCTGTGTCTGACCCCGGGAGTGTGTGATGTGCGGTGTAGAGGAATAATCACTCTGTGTCTGAACCCGGGAGTGTGTGCTGGGACGGTGTGGAGGGTGGTTCACTATGTGTCTGATCCCGGGAGTGTGTGATGGGCGGTGTAGAGGGAGATTCACTCTGTGTCTGGCCTAGGGCGTGTGTAATGGGACCGTGTAGAGAAATAATCACTCTGTGCCTGACCCCGGGAGTGTTTGATGGGACCGTGTAGAGGAATAATCACTCTGTGTCTGACCCCGGGATTGTTTGATGGTACCGTGTAGAGGAATAATCAATCTGAGTCTGACCCCCGGGAGTGTTTGATCGGACCGTGTAGAGGAATAATCACTCTATGTCTGACCCCGGGAGTGTGTGATGGGACGGCGTGGAGGGAGATTCACTCTGTGTCTGACCCCGGGAGTGTTTTATGGGACCGTTTAGAGTAATAATCACTGTGTGTCTGACACACGGAGTGTTTGATGCTACCGTGTAGAGGAATAATCGCTCTGTGTCTGACCCCCGGGAGTGTTTGATGGGACCGTGTAGAGGAATAATCGCTCTATGTCTGACCCCGGGAGAGTGTGATGGGACGGCGTGGAGGGAGATTCACTCTGTGTCTGACACAGGGAGTGTTTGATCGGACCGTTTAGAGGAATAATCACAGTGTGTCTGACCCCGTGTGTGTATGATGGGACGGAGTGGAGGGAGATTCACTCTGTGTCTGACCCCGGGTGCGTTTGATGGGACCGTGTAGAGGAATAATCACTCTGTGTCTGACCATTGGAGTGTGTGATGGGACGGTGTGGAGGGAGATTCACTGTGTGTCTGACCCCGGGAGTGTGTGATGGGCGGTGTAGAGGAATAATCACTCTGTGTCTGACCCCGGGAGTGTGTGCTGGGACGGTGTGGAGGCTGGTTCACTATGTGTCTGATCTCGGGAGTGTGTGATGGGCCGGCGTGGAGGGAGATGCACTCTGTGTCTGACCCCGGGTGAATTTGCTGGGAATGTGTAGAGGAAAAATCACTCTGTGTCTAACCCCGGGAGTGTGTGAAGGGACGATGTGGATTGAGAATCACTCTGTGTCTGACCCCGGGAGTGTTTGATGGGACCGTGTAGAGGAATAATCTCTCTGTGTCTGACCCCGGGAGTGTGTGATGTGACGGTGTGGAGGGAGATTCACTCTGTGTTTGACCCCGGGAGAGTGTGATGGGCGGTGTAGAGGAATAATCACTCTGTGTCTGACCCCGGGAGTTTGTGACGGGTCGGTGTGGAGGGAGATTCACTCTGTGTCTGAACCCGGGAGTGTTTGATGGGACCGTTTAGAGGAATAATCACTCTGAGTCTGAACCCGTGAGTGTGTGTTGGGACGATGTGGACGGAGAATCACTTTGTGTCTGACCCCGGGATTGTTTGATGGTACCGTGTAGAGGAATAATCACTCTGTGTCTGACCCCGGGAGTGTGTGATGGGACGGCGCGAAGGGAGATTCACTCTGTGTCTGACCACGGGAGTGTTTGATGGGACCGTGTAGAGGAATAATCACTCTCTGTCTGACCATTGGAGAGTGTGATGCTACCGTGTAGAATAATAATCGCTCTGTGTCTGACACCCGGGAGTGTTTGATGGTACCGTGTAGAGGACTAATCACTCTATGTCTGATCCCGGGTGTGTATGATGGGACGGTGTGGACGGAGATTCACTCTGTGACAGACGCCGGGAGTGTTTGATAGGACCATGTAGATCAATAATCACTCTGTGTCTGACCCCGGGAGAGTTTGATGTGACCGTGTAGAGCAATAATGACTCTGTGTCTGACCCCGGGAGTATTTGATGGGACCGTGTAGAGGAATAATTTCTCTGTGTCTGACCCCGGGAGTGTTTGATGGTACCGTGTAGAGGAATAATCTCTCTGTGTCTGACCCGGGAGTGTGTGATTGGACGGAGTGGATTGAGATTCACTCTGTGTCTGACCCCGTGAGTGTTTGATGGGACCGTGTAGAGGAATAATCACTCTGTGTCAGACCCCCGGGAGTGTTTGATGGGACCGTGTAGCGGAATAATCACTCTGTGTCTGATCCCGGGAGTGTTTGATGGGACCGTGTAGAGGAATAATCACTCTGTGTCTGACCCCGGGAGTGTTTGATGGGAACGTGTAGAGGAATAATCATTCTGTGTCTGACCCCGGGAGAGTGTGATGGGACGGCGTGGAGGGAGATTCACTCTGTGTCTGACACAGGGACTGTTTGATCGGACCGTGTTTAGGAATAATCACAGTGTGTCTGACCCCGGGTGTGTGTGATGGGACGGTGTGGAGGGAGATTCACTCTGTGTCTGACCCCGGGTGCGTTTGATGGGACCGTGTAGAGGAATAATCACTCTGTGTCTGACCTTTGGAGTGTGTGATGGGACGGTGTGGAGGGAGATTCACTGTGTGTCTGACCCCGGGAGTGTGTGATGGGCGGTGTAGAGGAATAATCACTCTGTGTCTGACCCAGGGAGTGTATGCTGGGACGGTTTGCAGGGTGGTTCACTATGTGTCTGATCCCGGGAATGTGTGATGGGAGTGGTGGAGGGAGATTCACTCTGCTTCTGACCCAGGGCGTGGGTGATGGGACCGTGTAGAGGAATAATCACTCTGTGTCTGACCACGGGAGTGTTTGATGGGACGGTGTGGAGGGAGATACACTGTGTCTGACCCCGGGGGTGTTTGATGGGACCGTGTAGAGGAATAATCACTCTGTGTCTGACTCCGGGAGTGTTTGATGGGACCGTGTAGAGGAATAATCACTCTCTGTCGGACCCCGGGAGAGTGTGATGGGAAGGCGTGGAGGGAGATTCACTCTGTGTCTGACACAGGGAGTGTTTGATCGGACCGTATAGAGGAATAATCACAGTGTGTCTGACCCCGGGTGCGTTTGATGGGACCGTGTAGAGGAATAATCACTCTGTGTCTGACCATTGGAGTGTGTGATGGGACGGTGTGGAGGGAGATTCACTGTGTGTCTGACCCCGGGATGGTGTGATGGGCGGTGTAGAGGAATAATCACTCTGTGTCTGAACCCGGGAGTGTGTGCTGGGACGGTGTGGAGGGTGGTTCACTATGTGTCTGATCCCGGGAGTGTGTGATGGGCGGTGTAGAGGGAGATTCACTCTGCGTCTGGCCCAGGGCGTGTGTAATGGGACCGTGTAGAGGAATAATCACTCTGTGTCTGACCCCGGGATTGTTTGATGGTTCCGTGTAGAGGAATAATCACTCTGAGTCTGACCCCGGGATTGTGTGATGGGACGTCGTGGAGGGAGATTCACTCTGTGTCTGACCCCGGGAGTGTTTGATGGGACAGTTTAGAGGAATAATCTCTGTGTGTCTGACACACGGAGTGTTTCATGCTACCGTGTAGAGGAATAATCGCTCTGTGTACGACCGCCGGGAGTGTTTGATCGGACCGTGTAGAGGAATAATCTCTCTATGTCTGACCCCGGGGGAGTGTGATGGGACGGTGTGGACGGAGATTCACTCTGTGTCTGACCCCGGTTGCGTATGATGGGACCGTGTAGAGGAATAATCACTCTGTGTCTGACCCGGGAGTGTGTGATTGGACGGAGTGGATTGAGATTCACTCTGTGTCTGACCCCGTGAGTGTTTGATGGGACCGTGTAGAGGAATAATCACTCTGTGTCAGACCCCCGGGAGTATTTGATGGGACCGTGTAGCGGAATAATCACTCTGTGTCTGATCCCGGGAGTGTTTGATGGGACCTAGTAGAGGAATAATCACTCTGTGTCTGACCCCGGGAGTGTTTGATGGGACCGTCTAGAGGAATAATCATTCTGTGTCTGACCCCGGGAGAGTGTGATGGGACGGCGTGGAGGGAGATTCACTCTGTGTCTGACACAGGGAGTGTTTGATCGGACCGTGTAGAGGAATAATCACAGTGTCTCTGACCCCTGGTGTGTGTGATGGGACGGTGTGGAGGGAGATTCACTCTGCGGCTGACCCCGGGTGCGTTTGATGGGACCGTGTAGAGGAATAATCACTCTGTGTCTGACCATTGGAGTGCGTGATGGGACGGTGTGGAGGGAGATTCACTGTGTGTCTGACCCCGGGAGTGTGTGATGGGCGGTGTAGAGGAATAATCACTCTGTGTCTGACCCAGGGAGTGTGTGAAGGGACGATGTGGATTGAGAATCACTCTGTGTCTGACCCCGGGAGTGTTTGATGGGACGGTGTGGACGGAGATTCACTCTGTGACAGACGCCGGGAGTGTTTGATAGGACCATGTAGATCAATAATCACTCTGTGTCTGACCCCGGGAGAGTTTGATGTGACCGTGTAGAGCAATAATGACTCTGTGTCTGACCCCGGGAGTATTTGATGGGACCGTGTAGAGGAATAATTTCTCTGTGTCTGACCCCGGGAGTGTTTGATGGTACCGTGTAGAGGAATAATCTCTCTGTGTCTGACCCGGGAGTGTGTGATTGGACGGAGTGGATTGAGATTCACTCTGTGTCTGACCCCGTGAGTGTTTGATGGGACCGTGTAGAGGAATAATCACTCTGTGTCAGACCCCCGGGAGTGTTTGATGGGACCGTGTAGCGGAATAATCACTCTGTGTCTGACCCCGGGAGTGTTTGATGGTACCGCGTAGAGGAATAATCGCTCTGTGTTTGACCCCGGGAGTGTTTGATGGTACCGTGTAGAGGAATAATCTCTCTGTGTCTGACCCGGGAGTGTGTGATTGGACGGTGTGGATTGAGATTCACTCTGTGTCTGACCCCCGGCTGTGTTTGATGGGACCGTGTAGCGGAATAATCACTCTGTGTCTGACCCCGGGAGTGTTTGATGGGACCGTGTAGAGGAATAATCACTCTGTGTCTGACCCCGGGAGTGATTGATGGGACCGTGTAGAGGAATAATCACAGTGTGTCTGACCCCGGGACAGTGTGATGGGACGGCGTGGAGGGAGATTCACTCTGTGTCTGACCCCGGGTGCGTTTGATGGGACCGTGTAGAGGAATAATCACTCTGTGTCTGACCATTGGAGTGTGTGATGGGACGGTGTGGAGGGAGATTCACTGTGTGTCTGACCCCGGGAGTGTGTGATGGGACGGTGTGGAAGGAGATTCACTCTGTGTCTGACCCCGTGAGTGTTTGATGGGACCGTGTAGAGGAATAATCACTCTGTGTCTGAACCCGGGAGTATTTGATGGGACCGTGCAGAGGAATAATCTCTCTGTGTCTGACCCCGGGAGTGTTTGATGGCACCGTGTAGAGGAATAATCTCTCTGTGTCTGACCCGGGAGTGTGTGATTGGACGGTGTGGATTGAGATTCACTCTGTGTCTGACCCCGGGAGTGTTTGATGGGACCGTGTAGAGGAATAATCACTCTGTGTCTGACCCCCGGCAGTGTTTGATGGGACCGTGTAGCGGAATAATCACTCTGTGTCTGATCCCGGGAGTGTTTGATGGGACCGTGTAGAGGAATAATCACTCTGTGTCTGACCCCGGGAGTGTTTGATGGGACCGTGTAGAGGAATAATCATTCTGTGTCTGACCCCGGGAGAGTGTGATGGGACGGCGTGGAGGGAGATTCACTCTGTGTCTGACACAGGGACTGTTTGATCGGACCGTGTTTAGGAATAATCACAGTGTGTCTGACCCCGGGTGTGTGTGATGGGACGGTGTGGAGGGAGATTCACTCTGTGTCTGACCCCGGGTGCGTTTGATGGGACCGTGTAGAGGAATAATCACTCTGTGTCTGACCTTTGGAGTGTGTGATGGGACGGTGTGGAGGGAGATTCACTGTGTGTCTGACCCCGGGAGTGTGTGATGGGCGGTGTAGAGGAATAATCACTCTGTGTCTGACCCAGGGAGTGTATGCTGGGACGGTGTGCAGGGTGGTTCACTATGTGTCTGATCCCGGGAATGTGTGATGGGAGTGGTGGAGGGAGATTCACTCTGCTTCTGACCCAGGGCGTGGGTGATGGGACCGTGTAGAGGAATAATCACTCTGTGTCTGACCACGGGAGTGTTTGATGGGACGGTGTGGAGGGAGATACACTGTGTCTGACCCCGGGGGTGTTTGATGGGACCGTGTAGAGGAATAATCACTCTGTGTCTGACTCCGGGAGTGTTTGATGGGACCGTGTAGAGGAATAATCACTCTCTGTCGGACCCCGGGAGAGTGTGATGGGAAGGCGTGGAGGGAGATTCACTCTGTGTCTGACACAGGGAGTGTTTGATCGGACCGTATAGAGGAATAATCACAGTGTGTCTGACCCCGGGTGCGTTTGATGGGACCGTGTAGAGGAATAATCACTCTGTGTCTGACCATTGGAGTGTGTGATGGGACGGTGTGGAGGGAGATTCACTGTGTGTCTGACCCCGGGAGTGTGCGATGGGCGGTGTAGAGGAATAATCACTCTGTGTCTGAACCCGGGAGTGAGTGCTGGGACGGTGTGGAGGGTGGTTCACTATGTGTCTGATCCCGGGAGTGTGTGATGGGCGGTGTAGAGGGAGATTCACTCTGTGTCTGGCCCAGGGCGTGTGTAATGGGACCGTGTAGAGGAATAATCACTCTGTGTCTGACCCCGGGATTGTTTGATGGTTCCGTGTAGAGGAATAATCACTCTGAGTCTGACCCCGGGATTGTGTGATGGGACGTCGTGGAGGGAGATTCACTCTGTGTCTGACCCCGGGAGTGTTTGATGGGACAGTTTAGAGGAATAATCTCTGTGTGTCTGACACACGGAGTGTTTCATGCTACCGTGTAGAGGAATAATCGCTCTGTGTACGACCCCCGGGAGTGTTTGATCGGACCGTGTAGAGGAATAATCTCTCTATGTCTGACCCCGGGGGAGTGTGATGGGACGGTGTGGACGGAGATTCACTCTGTGTCTGACACCGGTTGCGTATGATGGGACCGTGTAGAGGAATAATCACTCTGTGTCTGACCCGGGAGTGTGTGATTGGACGGAGTGGATTGAGATTCACTCTGTGTCTGACCCCGTGAGTGTTTGATGGGACCGTGTAGAGGAATAATCACTCTGTGTCAGACCCCCGGGAGTATTTGATGGGACCGTGTAGCGGAATAATCACTCTGTGTCTGATCCCGGGAGTGTTTGATGGGACCTAGTAGAGGAATAATCACTCTGTGTCTGACCCCGGGAGTGTTTGATGGGACCGTCTAGAGGAATAATCATTCTGTGTCTGACCCCGGGAGAGTGTGATGGGACGGCGTGGAGGGAGATTCACTCTGTGTCTGACACAGGGAGTGTTTGATCGGACCGTGTAGAGGAATAATCACAGTGTCTCTGACCCCTGGTGTGTGTGATGGGACGGTGTGGAGGGAGATTCACTCTGCGGCTGACCCCGGGTGCGTTTGATGGGACCGTGTAGAGGAATAATCACTCTGTGTCTGACCATTGGAGTGCGTGATGGGACGGTGTGGAGGGAGATTCACTGTGTGTCTGACCCCGGGAGTGTGTGATGGGCGGTGTAGAGGAATAATCACTCTGTGTCTGACCCAGGGAGTGTATGCTGTGACGGTGTGCAGGGTGGTTCACTATGTGTCTGACCCCGGGTGAGTTTGATGGGAATGTGTAGAGGAATAATCACTCTGTGTCTGACCCCGGGAGTGTGTGAAGGGACGATGTGGATTGAGAATCACTCTGTGTCTGACCCCGGGAGTGTTTGATGGGAACGTGTAGAGGAATAATCACTCTGTGTCTGACCATTGGAGTGTGTGATGGGACGGTGTGGAGGGAGATTCACTGTGTGTCTGACCCCGGGAGTGTGCGATGGGCGGTGTAGAGGAATAATCACTCTGTGTCTGAACCCGGGAGTGAGTGCTGGGACGGTGTGGAGGGTGGTTCACTATGTGTCTGATCCCGGGAGTGTGTGATGGGCGGTGTAGAGGGAGATTCACTCTGTGTCTGGCCCAGGGCGTGTGTAATGGGACCGTGTAGAGGAATAATCACTCTGTGTCTGACCCCGGGATTGTTTGATGGTTCCGTGTAGAGGAATAATCACTCTGAGTCTGACCCCGGGATTGTGTGATGGGACGTCGTGGAGGGAGATTCACTCTGTGTCTGACCCCGGGAGTGTTTGATGGGACAGTTTAGAGGAATAATCTCTGTGTGTCTGACACACGGAGTGTTTCATGCTACCGTGTAGAGGAATAATCGCTCTGTGTACGACCCCCGGGAGTGTTTGATCGGACCGTGTAGAGGAATAATCTCTCTATGTCTGACCCCGGGGGAGTGTGATGGGACGGTGTGGACGGAGATTCACTCTGTGTCTGACACCGGTTGCGTATGATGGGACCGTGTAGAGGAATAATCACTCTGTGTCTGACCCGGGAGTGTGTGATTGGACGGAGTGGATTGAGATTCACTCTGTGTCTGACCCCGTGAGTGTTTGATGGGACCGTGTAGAGGAATAATCACTCTGTGTCAGACCCCCGGGAGTATTTGATGGGACCGTGTAGCGGAATAATCACTCTGTGTCTGATCCCGGGAGTGTTTGATGGGACCTAGTAGAGGAATAATCACTCTGTGTCTGACCCCGGGAGTGTTTGATGGGACCGTCTAGAGGAATAATCATTCTGTGTCTGACCCCGGGAGAGTGTGATGGGACGGCGTGGAGGGAGATTCACTCTGTGTCTGACACAGGGAGTGTTTGATCGGACCGTGTAGAGGAATAATCACAGTGTCTCTGACCCCTGGTGTGTGTGATGGGACGGTGTGGAGGGAGATTCACTCTGCGGCTGACCCCGGGTGCGTTTGATGGGACCGTGTAGAGGAATAATCACTCTGTGTCTGACCATTGGAGTGCGTGATGGGACGGTGTGGAGGGAGATTCACTGTGTGTCTGACCCCGGGAGTGTGTGATGGGCGGTGTAGAGGAATAATCACTCTGTGTCTGACCCAGGGAGTGTATGCTGTGACGGTGTGCAGGGTGGTTCACTATGTGTCTGACCCCGGGTGAGTTTGATGGGAATGTGTAGAGGAATAATCACTCTGTGTCTGACCCCGGGAGTGTGTGAAGGGACGATGTGGATTGAGAATCACTCTGTGTCTGACCCCGGGAGTGTTTGATGGGAACGTGTAGAGGAATAATCTCTCTGTGTCTGACCCCGGGAGTGTGTGATGTGACGGTGTGGAGGGAGATTCACTCTGTGTTTGACCCCGGGAGAGTGTGATGGGCAGTGTAGAGGAATAATCACTCTGTGTCTGACCCCGGGTGTTTGTGACGGGACGGTGTGGAGGGAGATTCACTCTCTGTCTGAACCCGGGAGAGTTTGATGGGACCGTTTAGAGGAATAATCACTCTGTGTCTGACCCCAGGGAGTGTTTGATGGGACTGTGTAAAGGAATAATCACTCTGTGTCTGACCCCGGGAGTGTTTGATGGGACCGTGTAGAGGAATAATCACTCTGTTTCTGACCCCGGGATTGTTTGATGGTACCGTGTAGAGGAATAATCACTCTGTTTCTGACCCCGGGATTGTTTGATGGTACCGTGTAGAGGAATAATCACTCTGTGTCTGACCCCGGGAGTGTGTGATGGGACGGCGCGAAGGGAGATTCACTCTGTGTCTGACCCCGGGATTGTTTGATGGTACCGTGTAGAGGAATAATCACTCTGTGTCTGACCCCGGGAGTGTGTGATGGGACGGCGCGAAGGGAGATTCACTCTGTGTCTGACCACGGGTGTGTTTGATGGGACCGTGTAGAGGAATAATCACTCTGTGTCTGACCATTGGAGTGTGTGATGCTACCGTGTAGAAGAATAATCGCTCTGTGTCTGACCCCCGGGAGTGTTTGATGTGACCGTGTAGAGGAATAATGACTCTGTGTCTGACCCCGGGAGTATTTGATGGGACCGTGTAGAGGAATAACCTCTCTGTGTCTGACCCCGGGAGTGTTTGATGGTACCGTGTAGAGGAATAATCTCTCTGTGTCTGACCCGGTAGTGTGAAATTGGACGGAGTGGATTGAGATTCACTCTGTGTCTGACCCCGTGAGTGTTTGATGGGACCGTGTAGAGGAATAATCACTCTGTGTCTCACCCCGGGAGTATTTGATGGGACCGTGCAGAGGAATAATCTCTCTGTGTCTGACCCCGGGAGTGTTTGATGGCGCCGTGTAGAGGAATAATCTCTCTGTGTCTGACCCGGGAGTGTGTGATTGGACGGAGTGGATTGAGATTCACTCTGTGTCTGACCCCGTGAGTGTTTGATGGGACCGTGTAGAGGAATAATCACCCTGTGTCTGACCCCCGGGAGTGTTTGATGGGACCGTGTAGCGGAATAATTACTCTGTGTCTGATCCCGGGAGTGTTTGATGGGACCGTGTAGAGGAATAATCACACTGTGTCTGAACCCGGGAGTGTTTGATGGGTCCATGTAGAGGAATAATCATTCTGTGTCTGACCCCGGGAGAGTGTGATGGGACGGCGTGGAGGGAGATTCACTCTGTGTCTGACACAGGGAGTGTTTGATCGGACCGTGTAGAATAATAATCACAGTGTGTCTGACCCCGGGTGTGTGTGATGGGACGGTCTGGAGGGAGATTCACTCTGTGGCTGACACCGGGTGCGTTTGATGGGACCGTGTAGCGGAATAATCACTCTGTGTCTGACCATTGGAGTGTGTGATGGGACGGTGTGGCGGGAGATTCACTGTGTGTCTGACCCCGGGAGTGTGTGATGGGCGGTGTAGAGGAATAATCACTCTGTGTCTGACCCCAGGAGTGTGTGCTGGGACGGTGTGGAGGGTGGTTCACTATGTGCCTGATCCCGGGAGTGTGTGATGGGCGGTGTAGAGGGAGATTCACTCTGTGTCTGACCCAGGGCGTGTGTGATGGGACCGTGTAGAGGAATATTCACTCTGTGTCTGACCCCGGGAGTGTGTGATGGGACGGTGTGGGGGGAGATTCACTGTGTCTGAACCCGGGAGTGTTTGATGGGACCGTGTAGAGGAATAATCACTCTGTGTCTGACCCCGGGAGTGGGTGATGGGCCGGCGTGGAGCGAGATTCACTCTGTGTCCGACCCCGGGTGAGTTTGATGGTACAGTGTAGAGGAATAATCACTCTGTGTCTGACCCCCGGGATTGTTTGATGGGACCGTGTAGAGGAATAATCACTCTTTGTCTGACGCAGGGAGAGTTTGATGGGACCGTTTAGAGGAATAATCACTCTGTGTCTGACCCCGGGAGTGTTTGATGGTACCGCGTAGAGGAATAATCGCTCTGTGTTTGACCCCGGGAGTGTTTGATGGTACCGTGTAGAGGAATAATCTCTCTGTGTCTGACCCGGGAGTGTGTGATTGGACGG